>NC_044400.1:69919350-70046850 GCF_006542625.1 Nomascus leucogenys
TCCAATGCTCTGTGGTCAGATTGTACTCATGTCTCCAGTTGTATTGCTGTACTCCAGACCCAAAGTTGGCATCAATGCCTTGTTGAAAATATTATCAGTGGTAAGAGACCTACTACTGAGGATTTTATTAGCACAAATGAGGCAAACGAGGGTTCCTAAGAGGAACTGAGGGTAAGAAGTGTACTGACTACACAGCTGCTCTGTCCAGAAATTTAAATATGCTGGCCATTTACATTCATTAGATTTGTGATTTAAACCACGGGAATGCTTCCCTGTTAACAGCAGTGGAAGAGTTTTTGGATTTTGTTTCTCCATTGACTTTTCACTGGAGCTGTTGAACATTGTTCATCAGCTTGAAATGTGTTTGCAATTACTAAATGGCTGGGGGACTTGTGTCTTCGATGTCTGTTTCAGCAATTCTGAGCAACATACCATCTCCTTGGTCTTGGAAGAGCCTAACACTTTTTCTTCCTCAGAGTGCTAAGAATTCCAGCATCCTCAACCAAGAATTGGGTGAAAATGTAGGGGTTATTATAGCCAACTTTCCCACCCACTGAATGCAGAAATTTGTTCTACCACAGTGTGCTTCAATGATTCCTAAACTGCAAATCATAGTAAAAAACACATTTTACACCACAACCAAGCACATGCCTTGCATGTGCAGCCTCATGCACAAACATATTTGTGAAAAAAGTTCAAAATGCCCTAACTATATGCAATGTATACCAATAGCTTTACTTTTATTCTGTCTACTGATAACTGATTATTATTCATTTTATTATTTCTTCCATTTACTGTATTCTGATCATATAGGTATGTGATATATATATATATATACGTGTGTGTGTTTTGTGTTAATGCCGTTAGGTACTCACTAAATTGATTTCATGTCTCACTAATATATTTCAAGCTGCAGTTTAAAAACATTGGACTACAGAATTGCTGGCAGATATTTGGTCATTTCGTTTTCATTTGCACAATTACAGCATGGAGGAGTTTTATACTTTACGATCAGTATTCATATATGTAATACTTAAAAATTTTTTTAAGTATTCAGTTAACAAATAAAGGTTGACTATATTCAAGGTATACAACAAATTGGTTAGGTACACATATAACGGTGCATAATGATTTCCACAGTCAAATTAGGGCTAACACATTGATCACCACTCATGATATACATTAGCTTTCCAGAACTTGTTCATCTTATAAATGAAAGTTTGTCCTCTTTGATCAATACCTCCCCATTTCCTTCACCCTTAACCCCTGGTAACCACTGTTGTACTCTCTGCTTCTATGAGTTTGAATTTTTTAGATCCTATACTTAAATGAGACCATGAAGTATTTTATCTTTATATGAATGGCTATTTCACTTAGCGTAATGTCCTCTAGGTCGTCGCAAATTTTCAAGAAGGAAAACTGGCCATTTGTGTAATAGGTTTTGAAGAACTGTGTTTTAATAGTGCCTGCTTATGTCATGCACTGCTCTACACTCTGGAATGAAGCATTTTCTACCTTTAAGAAATGTTCTCTCTAGTTCAGGCTTGAACCTGGGCAAGGCCCAAATCTCAAGATGTAGAGAACAGTGTGGCCAATAGGACTAGCAGGAGTCTACAGGACAATGAGGGCTCCCCAGTTTTCTACATAACTTCAGGATTTTAAGGTGTTACTACTCTCAGCTGAAACTCCTTTTATCCAGTACGAAAATCTTCTAAAAATTTGTGATCAATCTGATTAAATACACTTTAGGGGTATTGAAGACGTGGCCTGAAGTCTACTTATAATGTTCACATTATTAATTTAATTACATATTTTAAATATTATATTAATATATGTGATAGAGTATAATATGAACAATATTATATAAATTGATTTGTTAGTTTAAAAATATTTTTTCCTACGTCACATTTCATGAAAGAATTGTATTCAATTCCACAAAGTAACTCTTTGCTGTTACTTTTTTGGTCGTTGCTAGATCTGTTTTGTGAGTCATCTAAGTAAGATGTCTAGAGCAAATCAGCTTTATTCCCATTTAAGTTATTTAGGATCCAAAACCTTTTGGATCCATGATGCTGAGGTGGAGTCTTGCTCTGTCCCCCAGGCTGGAGTGCAGTGGCACAATTTTGGCTCACTGCAAGCTCCACCTCCCGGGTTCACACCATTCTCCTGCCTCAGCCTCCCGAGTATCTTGGACTACAGGCGCCCGCCACCACGCCCGGCTAATTTTTTGTATTTTTAGTAGAGACGGGGTTTCACCGTGTTAGTCAGGATGGTCTCGATCTCCTGACCTCGTGATCCGCCCACCTCGGCCTCCCAAAGTGCTAGGATTACAGGCGTGAGCCACTGCGCCCGGCCCACTGTACATTGTATTCCAAGCTATAGATACCTGTTCTCATAGTTTTCTTTCATTCTTTCTGTGTAATATTTACACAGCAACTAGTTACTAAATCAGTTTTGTAGTAACTTGATTGAGATATAATTCACATGCCATACAATTTCAGTGTGTACAAATCAGTGGTTTTAGTATATTCACAGAGCTATGCAGCCATGATCACACTGAACTTTAGCACATATTGTCACCTTCCAAAGAAAGTCCACATCTATTAGTGGTCACTCTATAATTACTCCCAATCCCTCAGCCCTCATCAAGCACTGATCTACTTTCTATCTCCATAAATTTGCCTGTTCTGAACATTTGATATAAACATAATTGTACAATATGTTTCCTTGTGACTGGTTGTTTCACTTAGCATTATGTTTTCAAGGTTCATCTATGTTATAGCATGTATCAGTATTTCGTGTATTTTTATTTAAATTGGTATTTAAAATCATTTTTGAAAGTCTTGTTTAAAACGATAAGCAGTGCTTCTATCTGGAAATCATACTCTTTAACTCCAGAAATAATTACTAAATCTGTGTTAAATTGCTTTTCTTCCTTTTAAAAACCCAGTGCTGTCAAGTGGCCTCTATCACTTTGAAAATCAACACTGAGTACATTTTAGGCAAATATATCTTGACAAATAGTTCATTGTTCCAAATAATTAGAAAAACTCTTTTTATATGAGATATATTGTGAACTCATGAAAATAAGGCAGCTTCCTTTGTTCTGAAAAATAATTTTAGAGAAAACTCTCGTATATTTAGGAATATGTATTTAGTGGAAATCAAAGGGGTTGTGATGCAATCTTTTAGTCAACAAGGGGACAGGAAGTAATATTTCTTGAAAACTTATCAAAAGCTAGATACTGTGCTTGGTAGTCTATATATTTTATCTTATTCAATCTTTACAATACCCCATGGAGAAGGAAATATTATCTTGATTTTATAAATAAGGAAACTGAGTGCTGGGGTTGAGAAGTGAGTAGGGGATCCCTCCAGTCCCGCTTGCTTGAACTTTTTCTGTACATGATGCCTGACCTCCCCCTTTGTATCTGTCTGATTTCACGTAGCATGCATCTCATTTACTGCTGTGAGCTGAATGTGTCTCCCAAAATTCGTATGTTGAACTTAGTGGCCAATGTTATAATATTAAAGAGGTGGGATCTTTTAGGAGGTGATTAAGTCATGAGGGTGCAGTCCTCATGGGTGGGATGAGGGCCCTTATAAAACGGCTTGAGGGCCGGGCATGGTGGCTCACGCCTGTAATCCCAGCATTTTGGGAGGCAGAGGCAGGCAGATCACCTGAGGTCAGGAGTTCGAAACCAGCCTGCCCAACATTTCGAAACCCCGTGTCTACTAAAAATACAAAAAATTAGACGGGGGTGGTGGTGAGCACCTGTAATCCCAGCTACTTGGGAGGCTGAGGCAGGAGAATTGCTTGAACCCAGGAGGTGGAGGTTGCAGTGAGCCAAGATTACGCCACTGCACTCCAGCTTGGGTGACAAGAGTGAAACTCCATCTCAATAAATAAATAAATAAAAATAAATAAACATAAAAGGGCTTGAGGGAGTGGATTCACTCTCTTCTGGCTTCTGCCATGTAGGGACACAGACTTTGTCCTCTTTTTTCCTTTTCACCTTTTGCCATGTGAAATGCAGCAAGAGGGCCTTCACCTGAGACAGTGAACGTACCAGCACCTTGATCTTGGACTTCTCAGCCTCCAGGACTGTGAGAAAAGAAATTTCTGTTCTTTATCAATTACCCAGTCTCAGGTGTTTTGTGATAGCAGCATAGGAATGAAGTGAGGCATTCACCATGAAGTTCAGTCAAGAATTCCTTGTCTCCAGACATACTATTGCATGTTGTTCAAGTGTTGTGGCAGAGACCTGAAGGCTTGCTAAATATCCCACATGCCCTCCTACGTTTCTCAGTTTTCCTTGTGGTTAGCACTGATCCATATTACTTGTTCTGGCCAAATGGCTATAAATGGAAGTGCAACTTCCAGTTGGAAGTAATAAAGGATGATGTAAACTTACAAATGTTTCTCTCTTGCTGGGAGTACCTTGTAGTCACGTGCTGAAATGACATAATGACAAAATGGTGGTACATCCATATAGTAGGTCTTTATTATGGGGATCATGTCTGGGACACGTAGTATGAGCAAGAAACAAATGTCTATAAGTCATGAAGTATCAATGTTAATATATTCCACAGCATAAGCTATCTACTTTGATTCATAAATATATTAGACTTAGTTTTCTTTTAGTTCAATTGACTTTTATTGAGAACTTAATATGTGGGATAATATTTCAGGCTTCATAAGGGTTGGGACCTTCAAGTGGGGACCCAATAAAAAGCCCTCATCTTTCCCCTAGCTGAACTTTGAACCAAATGAAAAGTAAAAGAGTCAGTAGGCAGGGCCAATATATCATTTTTAAAAACCCTGATAATACTGATATTGCAAAAACAGAAAAGTGGGATTTTTAATGCAATCCCCAGAATTAGAAGGACTGACACACCCAGCCACAGGGGCATTTTTGGCATGGAGAAGCAATTGCTCATTGCAGACAACACTCTCCTATGAGAAAGCAATGAAGATGGCGCTGAACTACATGTGCTTAACTTCATCTTCTGCATCTTCCAATCAGAAAAGTAATTCCATTTGACCTGGGGAGGAGGAGAGAGCATAAAAGTGCTACATCATGGACGGAAGCATGGAGAAAGAGAAAGTGCTTTCTCCCTAACATTAGGGTTTCTCTGAACACTTGGTACAATGCCTGGTACAGAGTAATCTCAATAAATCTTAAATGTTGATCCTGACAATGCTGGTGTGGTCTGCAAGACACTATGGCAGGTGCTGGGACTATATGGCTGAATGACAGACTGCACTCTTGAGATGCTCACATGCTGGCGAGGGAAAGAATAGGTAATGATAAACCAAGATATAAGTACTTGACAGGTGGCTAAGGCACCAGGGTGGTAGAAGAAGGGGCATTTAAGTCTGATCAGATGATTCAATAGGGTCTAAGTAGTGTACATAGGAATTTGTGGGACATTAACAAAGATAGAGAGAAAGCACATTCTATGAAAAGGGAAACACATGAGCACAATGTGTAGAGAAAACAACACTGGTCACATGGCATAGAGTGAGTATTAAGCATAAGCAGGGTCAAAATATATTGAGAGATGAGGCTTGAGTGAGTCAGGGGCCAGATCCAAGAAATTTGATGGATTTTAAATGAGGGTATGACATGGTCAAACTTCTTCTTTGGTTTACTAAGAACAAGATAAATCTAAGAAGAGATGATGTATTCATCCGTTCTCATGCTGCTATGAACGCATATCTGAGACTGGGTAATTTGTAAATAAAAGAGGTTTAATTGGCTCACCATTGTGCATGGCTGGGGAGGCCTCAGGAAACTTACAATCATGGTAAAAGACACCTTTTCACAGGGTGGCAGGAAAGAGAATGAGTGCAAGCAGGGGAAATGCCAGAGATGTATAAAACCATCAGATCTTGTGAGACACACTCATTATCACAAGAATAGCATGGGGGAACTGCTCCCATGATTCAGTTACCTCCACCTGGTCCTGCCCTTAACACATCGGGATTATGGGGATTACAATTCAAGGTGAGATTTGGGTGGATACACACAGCCAAACCATTATCAGATGACATTTAGTAGGAGTTAATATATAAGTCAGAAAAAGGTTAAAATTTTGAGATAAAATTTGGGCTTCAAAGTTGTATATATGACGTTTAAAGCCATTAGACTGGATGAGATCACCTAAGGAGAGTAGAGGTTGAGAAGGGAAAGGGGGCCTGGGAAATGCTCTAGGCACTTCAAGCCATTGGGAAGAAATGAACAACAACAACAACAATAACAAAACTGCAAAGCTGGTTAGATGGAAGTCTGAAGGGAGTGAAGACATGGACACCAGAAGAAGCTGGTGAAAATATAGTATCTCTAAAGATGGTAGAGAATAACAACAATAGAACAAGGGAGGGTGTACTTGGCTGAATGCTGCTGTGAAGTCAAGTGCCAGAAGGATAGAGAAATGACCAGTGAATTTGGCAACTCAAGTCACTGCTGGCCTTGACAAGGGTGGTCTCAGTAGTGTTGGGGAAGGAAGCTTGCATTGAAGGGAGAAGTTTGGGGGATCAACAGGAGATACCAATTGCATCTACCTCTTTGGGAGCTTTGCTTGAAGAGAAGCAGATTAATGAGCAGTGCTTGAAAGGAGATAGGTAGTCATGGAGTGTTATTTTATCTTTAAAATTGGTGGATAGTTGAGATATTTGTGTGTTGATAGGGGTGATTAATAGTAACTTTCCTAAAATATTTGTTGCATGATTGGATTATAATAGAGTTTTCAAAATAAAATGGAGAGGAGACACACACATACACACAGACAGCAAAACTTCTTGAGATGAACTAGCAGAAGGGAAGAAGCCTATTAAAGTCCATTTGGTTTCACTTTCTCAAATTCATCCTTTGCAGTGGTCCCAAAACATGATTGTGGTATCCCGAAGCTCTGACCTTGAATTGGGAAAACACTCTGTTTAAAAAAGAAAAAAAAATGGTATCTTTAGAGATGGTAGAAATTAATGACAACTATAAAGAAGAAAGTGGCCGGGCATGGTGGCTCAAGTCTGTAATCCAAGCACTTTGGGAGGCTGAGGTGGCAGGATCACCTGAGGTTAGGAGTTCGAGACCAGCCTGGCCAACAAGGTGAAATCCTATCTCTATTAAAAATACAAACTTGGCCTGTGTTGTGGCGTGCACCTGTAGTCCCAGCTACTTAGGAGGCTGAGAAAGGAGAATCGCTTGAACTCAGGAGGTGGAGGAGCCAAGATTGTGCCACCACACTCCAGCCTGGGTGATAAAGTGAGAAGCTATCGAAGAAGAAAAGAGGAAGAAGAAGAAGAAGAGGAAGAGAAAGAGAATGATGGTGATGATAATAGCAACTAACATTTATTGAGCACTTACAAAATGCCACAATTTTAGTCCAGGCATGTAGCATGTCTTATTTCAGTCAATCTTCACAATAAGGCTTGGGAGAGAGGTACTATTATTACTCTTATTTACAAGTTCCTTTATTGGGGCTTGGGTATGGAAACAACTTGCCCAAGAACTCATAGCTAATAACTGGCAGAGCTTGAGTTTAAGCCCCAATTTATCTAATTCCAGATCCTCTTACTTCTTCATGGGAAAGAAGTGGTGAGAAGGAATGGACCAAAGAGTGCCTTCCTAAAAGTATTCATTTTTCTCAAGAGTGATAAAAAGGAGACCCCACAAAGAAAGCAAGTTGAGCCTTGAAAAGCAGCTTTGGAAAATTAACTTCCATCTTCCCAGGCAAGCAACCTCCTTCATCTGTTTATTTTTTTTTTCCATAGAACAGAAGAATGTATACCACTCATCATTACTCTTCCTGATAGCAGAAGATTACATGCTGGACTTGACTGAGTTTCTGTCAAGGAGAATTTATTGCAATTTCAAAGACGGTTCTTAAAAGGCATGGCTATTTTGCATTTTATATGCAAGTCCTAAAAATATGTCAGGTTTTATCTTCTGCAAAACCACCTCGTATAAACTTCCTGCTTCTCTTTCTCTTCTCCCAACTCTCAAGTTCTCCTGTCCTTTGCACGTCACTGCTGTTGCCAAATCTCTCCCTGGGCAGCCCAGCTTGCAATGGCCTTGTCCCACATTTTGTCTTGCTCTGCTTTTTGTCTGCAAAGTCGAATCTTTATTGTATTTTAAGCAGAACTTAGAACGCTTCCTCTCCACAAATCCTTGTCAAGTGCCTGACTGGAGACCACCAAATAGCTCTAAAGCCACAGTGACCTATCAATCAGCCACTCTGAGGAAATGAAAGCCAAGATTCCCAGATCATGATAATATAACTACTGAAGTAACAAAAGGTCCTGTATATGGAGTAATTATTGCTTGTTAAAAGCTGGCAGATGGGCTAAGTGCTTTGTGTATGTTGCCTGTGACTGCAAAACAATGCCTCATTTACCTTTATGCCCAAATTAGAACAGTTTGAGTCCCACTAACATGATTTCTGGGAAGTAGCCCTTTGCAAGGCATCTGGCTGTATCTCAGAGGTCCGAGGTGCTCAGGGACACGGACTTTGAGTTCCTCCACCCATAGTTCTTATTATGCTCCCGTGCTACTTCCTCTGCTGCTGATGGCTGGTGGGATGGCCACTCTTCTGTGAAGAGGGTTAGCTAGTAGTTATTATTCTTTCTACCAATTTCACATCAGGGGATTGTGGCATTGTTCTTCCTCTTGCTACTCCATCTGCAGCACAAGATATTACCACATATAATACCTAAAAAAATAACTGGAATTGGGGTGTGGAACAGGAGTGCATTGAAGCTTCAGGGATAATGGAAGGGCTGTGCACTGTGGGTAATAACGTATCATTCCTCCCAGCTGGCTCAATCTCATCCTAAGGGCTCTTCTCAGACCACCTCCCTTCCTATCTGATGGTGTGTTCTCCATGTGCTGGGCCTTTCAGCCAGCTTCCCACCACCACAAACTCTCCAGGCATCTTCACACTTCGGGTTCTGGGCTAAACTGATCCTCACCTAGTGTGGGACTCATGCGGATCCTTGTTGCCCTTCTCAGCATCAGCATCTTCTGGGATGAGTGATAGCAAGGACCTTAGTTCTCTGTAAGGAAAACCACCATCCACAGAGCCATAGCCTGGCCCAGTGACCCAGAGGAGACAATCCCACAATTGTCTAACATTGGTACATCACCAAAAGATAGAATTCTTCCAAGGAAAATAAACTCACAGTGTTGAGGAGGGTGCTCTTTCCCCACCTTCATGCCCTCATGCTTCCATGTGGAGAGAGCTCCACTGAGTGACACTCTTGGCTCTCACCTCGTTCCCTCTCCAGGGAAGGCATAATGACTTGTCTGATAAGTGTGTTTATCAGGCTCATTTGTCTCCTCTGTCACTGCGTATTTGCTGAAGTGAACATTCAGGAACAAGTCTTCATAGAGAGAACCTGAGGTCATTCAGCCCTGCCAATGTCTGTGGGGTGGTACATTTGTTTACTTCAGGGGTGAAGTTTTAATAAGAAATATTTTCATTTCTATTTACTTGATTCCTAGGGTTTTCTACTACTCGATTTCTAAACTCAAAAAATTGGAAAGGGGAGTGTCACTTTAGCTCTCTAAACCTAAATCTCAGTGTTGAAGAACAAAGCCCAAGGTTGGTAGAGCTGTGCCCACCTCAGTTCACTTCCTCTTCCCTCTCCTGGGGTCTGATTATATCCATGGACATGTACATTATGTTTGTGGTTCCTTGCAGGTATGGAGAAGGACTCAGTACAGCCCTGAAAACACAGTACTTGACTCAAGTAGGCCCCCATAATGCTTCTTTATTACTGAAGCAAAATAAGCCATCTCCATTCCACAGAATGCACTGAGACTATGTTGGGTGACTTCCCTCTCACATATGCCTAGTCATCTCTGCCCTTTACTTACAGCCCCTCCGTGGCTCATTATCTTCCAGATCAAGGGTATGTTAGGCCTTTTCCTATTGCTATAAAAAAATACCTGAGACTGGGTAATTTTTAAAGAAAAGAGGCTTAATTGACTCACAGTTCTGCAGGCTGTACAGGAAGCATGGTGCTGGCATCTACTCTGCTTCTGGGAAGGCCCCAGGAACCTTAAAATCATGGCAGAAGGTGAAGGGGGAGCAGGCACCCCATGTGGCCAGATCAGGAGCAAGAGAAGAAGGGAGGAGATGCCACACACTTTTAAAAGATCCCATCTCACAAGAACTCATTCACTATTGCAAGGACAGTATCAAGGGGATGGTACTAAGCCATTGATGAAAAAGCTACCACCATGATCCAGTCACCTCCCACAAGGCCCCACCTCCAACACTGGGGATTACAATCCAACATGAGATTTGGGTGGGGACACAGATTCAAACCATAACAAGGGGTTGTCAAGGTTTGGGCCACATGGTCTCAGGAGCAACTACTCAACTCTGCTGTTGCTGTGCAGCAGTCAAATAATCCCTAAATGAATGGGTGTGGCTGTGTTCCAATAAACCTTCATTTACAAAACAGGTCGCCGGATTTGGCTGCCATTCTAGTTTGCCTACCCCTGTTCTATATCATAAGACCCAAGCTCGTCAGCTTAGGATTCAGGGCTCCCCACTACCTGGCCCCACATCTACTTATATATCTGTACATACTGTCCTTGCCCACTTTATGCCTTCCCAGCACCTCCATCTAGAAGCCAGAGATACCCAACTGGTTATAATAACCCTGCCTTACACACATATGGATACAGACACACATTCACTGGTACACACAGACACTCTGCTGTTTCATGATTCTGTGATTTTACACTTGCTGTCTCATCTACCTGAACAGATTTTCCACTCTCTTCACTTGGCCAAATTCTGTGTTTTTTTGTTTTTGTTTTTTTTAAGGTGGAGTTTTGCTCTTGTCGCCCAAGCTAGAGTGCAGTGGTGTGATCTCGGCTCACTGCAACCTCCGCCTCCCGGGTTCGAGCCATTCTCCCGCCTTAGCCCCCCAAGTAGCTGGGATTACAGGCATCCGCCACCACACCCAACTAATTTTTGTATTTTTATTACAGATGGGGTTTCACCATGTTGGCCAGGCTGGTCTTGAACTCCTGACCTCAGGTGACCCACCCGCCTCGGCTCCCAAAGTGCTGGGATTACAGGCGTGAGCCACTGTGTCCAGCCCTATTTGTCCTTTAGGTGATTCTAAGGTGACTCCTTCATCTGGAAGCCTTCTCTGAGCCACCCATGACTGGGTTGGGTAATTGTTCTCTTTCTTTCTATCTACTTAATGCATTGATGAGACATTTTGCATTGAGAAGGCTGTCTTTCCTGGCCATCCAAGGAGCTCTTGGGGCCAGGGACTTTCTGTTATTACCTATACCTCCCTGCAGCATAGCACAGTATTCAGCTTGGTCAGCTGCTAAGTTTACACAACTAAAGCATAAAGCTACAGTTATCAAGAGAAAAAAGGCAGGTTATTCTGCAGATGTTATAAACGGGAAGTTTAGGGGTAGAAAAAACTGACAGGTTTATAAATGCATGGCACAAGTACAGAAAAAGCCAGGACTGAGGGCTGCGTAATAGCACATGGGAATATGGGTGCACTAAATAATGGAAACCAGAGGGACAAATAGGAAGGTTTTACATTTTTTGCTTTCCCGAGTCCAGTAGTAAAAGGCATAGCTACCAGGCTCTAGAACTCACATTGCAGTTGACAGGGTGAGATTTTAGCAAATGAAACAATCAGAGAACCATAAAAAGATAGCGATTATCAAGTTCTGGGTTATGTGATACACAGCAAGCTTGGAAAAAAAAAAAAGATCAACAGACGTTAGAATGGTTTAAAAAGAGCCTCTGGGGTGGCATTAAGAAAACAATACCAAAAATATCACAGAATTCACATTTTTCTATTTTTTCAAGTAAAAACATTTTTATCGTTGTATAACATATGCTCCCAAAATTATATATATCATAAATATACAGCTCAATGAATTTTTACAAAGTAAGCACATCTCCATAACTAAGACCTGGCTCAGGAAACGGAACATTGCTAGCATCTCAAAAGCCCCTTTCTATTTCCTTTCAGTCACTACATACCCCCAAGAAAACTACTGCCCTGACATGTAATAGCAGAGGTGGGTTTTTCCTTTAAATGAAATTGTGTAATCTGCCCTTTCATGTCTGGTTTATTCTGCTCAAAATTATATTTTGAAATTCATTCAAGTTGTGCTCGGTGGTAGTTCTACTCACATTGCTATTTAGAATTCATTGTGCAAACATGCCCATTTATTTATTTGTCCTTCTGTTGATGGAAATTTGGGTGGTTTCCAGTTTTTAGCTACTTACAAATAATGCTGCTTTCTTGTACAAGTCTTTTAAGAGATGAGTATATGCATTTCTGTTGAGTATATACCTAATGAGTAAAACTACCAGGTCATAAATTATAAATATGTTCACTTTCATAGATAATATTACACCATTTTCCAAAATGGTTGTATCATTTTCTTTTATCCCACCTGAGGTATAAGCAGGTCCCTGTTGCTCTGCATCCTCATTAGTGCTTGGCTTCATCACTAGCCATTCTGGTGTATGTGGAGGGGCATCTCTTTGTAGTTTTCATTTGTATTCCTTGATAACTAATGAGTATCTTTCTACAGTTTTATCCACTATTTTTGTATCCTTTTTAGTCGAACTATTTTGCCCTTTTCTGTTGCGTTGTCTGCCTTTTTGCTCATTGATATGTAGGAGTTCTTTATATGTGTTGGGAATCTGTCCTTTGTCAGATATATGCATTGCCATCTTACTGGCCTTTTCCTTCTCTCATTAGTGTTCTTGATAAACAAAACAATCTCCCATAACTTCTAATTTTCTCTTGGACCCTTGGACTCTTAGATCCTCATTACTTCCTAGTTCATAGACTCACTGAAAGAGGAGCAAAAGGATTTCCATTAGGTATACAGACAGCTTGAAAACTATAATAGAAAAAAGCTTAGAGATCATCTCTCTCAGTTCCCTGGGTTTTTCTTTTAGGAAACTACAAGCCAGAGAGAATGGGTAACTTGCTCCTGGTCACAGAGCTGGTGAGTAGCAAAGTTGAGATTAAATCGTGGGCTCTCATCTCCTAGCCCGCTGTTCTTTGCACAGGCACATTCACTATTTCATTAACTTGTAGTAATGGGAAAAGAGTCTCCTTGGGGAGTGACAGGACAATTGATAATCTGTGTCTGCGTCAATAAGAGTTTCAACAACTCCAGGACCAGAAGACGAAAAGAGCAGGCCCTTCTGGGCCCAGCCTCCTCTACCCTCTTAACAGGAGCAGCAGGACATTTAGAAAGCTTTCATATGCATCACGAAGCCTTGCTAGGCTGTGCACAGCTTGATAGCTATGTCTCCATTCCAAAAATAGCTAGGAGTTATTTATGTTGGCAAAAAGCTTGGGACAATAAAGAGAGATGGCGGATTTAACCCTACCACGGTTTTACTCTAATAAGTAATTGTGCTCTAGCAGAAACCTTGATTACCCAAAGTGGTTGGGAAATTATAAAGTCAAAGCTACAATTTATCTCATCTCTAAGGAGCCGATGAAATCGCCTGTCAAGGCTGTATCCCTCGCTGCCAGGGCCACGTGTATCTGCTGAGGCAGCAGTCTGCCCTTAACAGGCAGAGGGGCTGGCTGCGGCTGCAGGAAGGGTTGTATAGACACTGAACAGAACACCCAGGGTCTCCCTCGAGCACAGTGGATGTTAACAATGCCCTTCCCCTGTCCGCAGGCTCTGCCCATTACCCTGGCATCCTCTGGGGGACGTTTTGACGGCTCCTTGATCACCTGGCAGTCCGACTGGGTTTTTAGAAAACCCGTTCTGGGCCGGGCGCGGTGGCTCACGCTTGTAATCCCAGCACTTTGGGAGGCCAAGGCGGGCGGATCACGAGGTCAGGAGATCGAGACCACGGTGAAACCCCGTCTCTACTAAAAATACAAAAAAATTAGCAGGGCGTGGTGGCGGGCGCCTGTAGTCCCAGCTACTCGGAGAGGCTGAGGCAGGAGAATGGCATGAACCCGGGAGGCGGAGCTTGCAGTGAGCCGAGATCGCGCCACTGCAGTCCAGCCTGGGTGACAGAGCCAGACTCCGTCTCAAAAAAAAAAAAAGAAAACCTGTTCTGATCAGGATTGCACTCCTACTTCATATTAGCATGACTTATTTACAGATAGACAAGATATCAGAAGGATACGCCCAAATGTGTAGCTATGCATAATGTCTATTTTTATTATGAATTTTCCATTCTTCTATTACGTTAAACCATATGGAAATTTGCTGGTTTTGTAAGTGGCTGAATATTAGCAAGTTCAAGTGTTTTGACCACATACAACAAGCAAGGATTATTGTGAATTTTAAATGTACTAAAGACTTTTAAAAATACTATTCTATGTTAGAATCAAAATAATGCTAATATCTGCCATTTATTAAGTTTGTTTTATTGCTAGACTCTCCACTAAGCACCTGATATACTATTTAATCCTCATAAGCCTATTTTACAGGTGAGTAAACTGAGACTCAGGGAGCTCAAGTTCCAGTAAATCATTCCCTCCATTAATAAGGGCAGAGCTGGAGCCCAGAGCGCAAAGCTGTTGTTCTTAACCATTATCCAGAGCCCCCATATTTCAACTATAGCTCCCAGTCTGGAAGTGAAGGCAAACTTCTTGACGATGAGGCCAGGGTTTGTGAGTAGGGCTGGATCTCATTCATCTCATTGTCATGAAGCCTCCTCATAGCAGATACTCATTTGCTCAGCAAATACAGTATTTGGGGCATAATAAACAAAGGGTTAGACACCCTCCCTGTCCTTAGCTTTCCCAGTATGCGCAATGGCTCAAAACTAACCACGACCTCCCCAGCTGCCCATCTCCCACCTCTGGACCCATTATCGTCTCCCCAGGATACGTCAACGCGCACCACAATCAAAACAAAAGATGTGTGTTAATCTCAGGCCAGCAGAGGGAGAACCAACACTAGCCTCTTTCCAGGTTTAAAGCAAACCTCTCCCATCTGTTTGAAACTGCCCAGCCCTTTTCTTGAACATTTCCCAGGACTGTGTAATGTTTCCAGAGAAGGTAATGTTACATTAATGATAAAAACAGCTCTTATGTATTGAATACTTACTGTGTGCCAGCATTATTGCTAGTTATTTTACATACAACCAGTATGTAAAACTAGATCTAGCTGACATCAGAGAGCAAATGTTTTACCAAGGAGCTTCAGTTATAGGTTTCAGAGGGCTGTGAGTACCTACAAAATTGCACTTAATTTATATGTATGTTGGGGAGTGCTGAGGGCTCGGGGGCTGTGGGTCTCTGTGTGTATACAGGCTTATGTTTCTATTTTTTATTTTTCCCAAGGAGAGGAGCCTTAGCTTTCATAAGAGTCTCAAAGAAGTGAATGACCCAATAAGATTTTAGAAACCTCCTTAGGAAGAGAGAATTAAGAAAAAGCTGTCTAACTGACATGAGAAAGACTTGAAACCATTCATTGTTCTTAAGCCTCTGGCTTTATAACTGAATGGACCGTGTTCAGGCAAGCATGAAACAGTCAAGAACGTTGATCAATGAAGGATGAATTACAGATTCTTAATCTATATTATCTAAGCTATACTGGAATAGAATGAAACATTTTGTGCTGTTGAGATTGTGAAACCAGTTTTGGAACCAGAGGAGGAATGAGAGGAGAGCTCCTATAACACTGTGGGGGCAGGGATAGGAGAAGGCCAGAGTGGGCAGTGTACCCATTTGTTTCCAAAGTAGAGCAGAGCAGGGAAGAAGGAGAAAGTTCAAGCTTATCTAAGAAGGATAATCCATTCCACTTGGAAGGCACTTAACAGTTTATTACAAAGCTGTTTCATAAGCACGCACTCTGAAGGTCTTCGAAATAATCCTGTAAAGTCAGCAAGACAGACTGTTATCTGCTTTTGATCCATAAAGAAATTAAGGCACAGACAGGTTAAGTCATCTAACCAAGGTCACACAGTGAGTAAGAGGCCATGGTCTTCTATAAGCTAGCTGGATAGATTGACAACTTTACTAGTATAAAATATTTTAGCAATTTTTTTTTTTTTTTGAGATGGAGTTTTGCTCTTGTTGCCCAGGCTGGAGTGCAATGGCATGATCTCTGCTCACTGCAACCTCCGCCTCCCGGATTCAAACAATTCTCCTGCCTCAGCCTCCCGAGTAGCTGGGATTACAGGCATGCGCCACTATGCCCAGCTAATTTTGTATTTTTAGTAGAGACAGGGTTTCTCCATGTTGGTCAGGCTGGTCTCGAACTTCCAACCTCAGGTGATCCTCCCGCCTCGACCTCCCAAAGTGCTGAGATTACAGGCGTGAGTCACCACACCCAGCCGCATAAAATATTTTAGTAAGAAAGATGTTTATTGCCAAATTTTCCTTAATTGGGGACAAAAAAAAGTAGCTGATAGATGCTATGCTAGTTTTAAATTCAAGCTTTCAAATGTAATAAATTTGAGGGGCATGGCTTAGTGGTTAAGAATTTAGGCTCTGGAGTCAGACTTCCTGGCCCAGTACCAGGGTCACCCCTGACAAGGTGATGGAGCAAGCCAGAGAGTGCAAGCCAGTTAATGCCCGGGAGTGACCCTCCCTCATGGAGGGACAGGAGTTGTGAATAAACACTCCACGTTTCTTGCTGCTTAGGGGTAGAATTCTGAGGCGAGTTCCATGCAGTTTCTCAGAAGGTTCTGGGAGGTCTGAACCTCGAGTTGCCCACAGAGGTAGCCTTGTCAACATTCTCTGTGGTCTCTCTCTTCTTCCCTGCCTCTCTTCCCCACTCCCTCACTGTGCTTTTGGGATGGCATCTTGTATTAGTTTGGGTCTTCTGAGAAGAAATGCCAAAAGAACATCAAATGTGTAAGGAACCCATTGGGGGAAATACACGTGTTGGGTAAATGGGAGGGTGAGGGATAGGCAGGGTAGGTAGACTGTGATGCTGAACTGGCCCTTGTGAGGAGGTGAGAAGGAAGGAGGATTGGGCTGGAAGAGTCGTGGATTGCCCTGCAGTCCTAAGAAAGTTCTGACCAGACTGATGAGACTCCTTGAGGCTGTCACTCACTTGAGGAATCGCGTGTCCCATAGGAAAGGGCCTATATGGGTGCCCACTGTCTTCAACTGCTAGCCCACAAGCAGCCTGTCCTCACCATTGATGTGGAGGTGGGTCTGGAAGGGCAGAAGCTGGGTCATCGATAGACCATGCATCCCTCCATGGAAGCTCTGACTGATCACTTTCATACACACTCTGATCTCTGCATCTGATGCTGGATACTGCAAACTAAGACATAGCTCAATAAGTAGCTGTTACATGAATAAACACAAAAAGAATTTAGGGGTCAACACCCAGAGAAAGTGAATAGCTCTATGCAGGACCGCTTCTGGTAGCTGTGAACTTAATTTCCTTAGGAGATTCTGAGTCGTATTTTTACAAAAAGCCCAGGCTCTCACCCTTATCATTAGGTAGTCTTGCAGAAAAGACTAAGATGAGATAGAACGTAGCAGAACATGCTATGGTGGATCTGCTCCCAGTTACCATGAAGACCAAGTGAAAATCTGTGGAAAGCATTTCACAGGCACCACTGCAAGGAAGTGGGTTTCATTTGAAGATCACAGACCAAGCACATGATATTGCCTCCCGCTTTCTTTCCCAAATCCCTGGAAATGCTGTAACAGACATATTTTGAAAAGTAATAAGCCTAATAACTTATTTTTCCAACTTAAATATTCAGAGTTCTGTGATGACTATAATGCCCCATGTTGTCTAAACATCCCTTTTTATGGGTTTCCCAATAGGAACTCGAGCCTGAGAGATAGTAAGTCCTAGGGGAAGCAGCTGCTTGGTAAAGAAGAGGCTGTGGTTTTTTTTTTTTTTTTAAATGTCATGGATAGAAGAGGCAAGAGGAGGGGAAGTCATTGGGAAGAATGCACCAGCCAAGCAGCCTGACCTGGATATTAGCTGCCTCCTGCAAGCTGGGAGCAAAGTTGAACCCAGGGAATAATGTGTGCTGGCCAGCTGGGGAGGTAGCCAGCTGGAACACAGACAATGCATTAAATGACAACCCATCCATGCCTTACAGGTTTCTATCTGATCAAGGAACAATTGACCTGGCTCATGTTTCAGAAAGTGAAGGAAAAATAAAAACGCCTTAACTCTGTGCTTTCAAGATGTGATCTTGCCCATATGCATTAGGAGTAAACTGTTAGAAAATGAAAAGTCACAACTACTTACTGAGTGTCTCCTGTGGACTAATGGGCTATCAGACCATTTCACAGCTGAGGAAATTAAGGATCAGAGAAGTTAAGTGACCTAAATATAGGGTTGCCAGCTTTAGCAAATAAATGAAGGAAAGCCCAGTTAATTTGAGTGTTGGATATACAATGATAGCTTTAAGTATCCTATGCAGATTTTAAAAATGATGGATAACTTTTAGCATATGCAGGTCCCATGCAATAAACTAAAAGCTAAAAAATTAAAAATACTAACAATATTTTGTTGTCAAAATGTCTGGAATATAAATTTAATTGAAAGTTCTATGTTTTCTTTTTTCTGACACTCTTACTTAAATAAGAATGTGCAGCTGGTTAGTGTCCACATCTAGGCCCAAGATGCTCTCACCGTAGTAAAGTTTTCTGCTCTACTGCACTGATTCCCAAATCCAAAAATTCAATCTGGGCTAGACTATTTTATTTGTTGTAACATATACTGTATTTTTTCGTATCATACATTATTAAGCCCTTTTAAAATAAGTCATTTGTATACTAACCCTTATCTCAGAGCCTGCTTCTGGATAAGGCACCCTAGGACAGCAAATGACTTAGGCTCCTTCATTCAGAACTGTCCCTTGACTTTGGATGAGAAACTAGTGGTCTATCAAGGCAGGGACGATACTGACTCTTACCTGGCCATAGGTAGAGACAGAGAAAGTAACACCTGCCTGCAGAGGTGATACAGAAGTGTTTCTGGTAGCAGCATCCGGAGCCCAGCTTTGTGTCCACCCAGAGGAAGTGGCAGCCTAGAACCAGTTCTGTGGCTTACATTTTTCTTAGTCGTATTGTTCCCGAGTCTGGTTCTCGATCTTCTCTAGAAACCCTGTCTTATCCGGTATGCTTCTGGACAGTTTGTTTCCTGTGTAGATTCCTCTGAATTATCTTCTCGACTGAAGAACCCGGATTTGTCAATACCAGAAGTGGTGTGGTTATAGCAGCAGACCCTCAGGACACTGGAAAAATTGGCGCTTGTTGTCTGGTTTACTTAGGGCTATGAATAGTGAAAATCCAGTTCTTGTTGAGGAATGGGACTCTGGCAAACTAAGACAGAGACTGGCAAAAACAATTAATCCAATTATCATGCATGGTCAACGGTAATAAAACCCCCAGTGAAGATGAGGTATGGAGACCACATGGTCCCTTGCCATAGAAGCTGGTATAAGAAATTCTAAGATGTGTGAATGGGTGGTGGCTTCTAATGGAAGTGAATAGTTTAGAGAAAGAAAATACTAAGTACACAGCCCTAAATTCCTGGCTCAGTGTAAAGACCTGAAATTAAAGACTTTCATTGGCTGGGCTAAAGACTGACTCATTTTGTGCAGCTGCAAAGCTGAAGCAGACAAAACTAAACCCATACCTGATCTTCTTGCTTAATGGCTTATGTCAGGCCTCTCTTCTGCTGACCTAGAGATTTTTCATCACATTTCAAGAAGCATTTCAGTGGGCTGCCCATTGATGTCCACTCTAGGATCCCCATAAGTAAGTAGTCAAAGATCTCCACAGTCAAGACCATTTTGATTGGCATAATGGTGCTGACAGTCGGAGCAGCTTGGTAACTTACCTAAGTTCACACATTACCAAGAAGAGAAGGAGGATGTCTGTCCCATACCACTGCCTGTCTTTCCCAAATTCCACCCATTGGCATCCAAGGATTTGGATCCTTCGCCACATGAAGAAAGTTGATGACCCCAGTGAAGTGGATCAATGTGAGATATGCTTCCTGCCGAGGTTTATGCAGAAACAGAAATCTGTTTCCTATGCATTTTTTTTTTTTTTTGAGCTGGAGTTTCTCTCTTGTCACCCAGGCTGCAGTGCAATGGTGCGATCTCAGTTCACTGCAACCTCTGCCTCCTAGATTCAAGCAATTCTCCTGTCTCAGCCCCGTAAGTAGCTGGAATTACGGGCACCTGCCACCACTCCCGGCTAATTTTTGTAATTTTTGGTAGAGATGGGGTTTCACCATGTTGGCCAGCCTGGTCTTGAACTCCTGACCTCAGGTAATCCACCCACCTTGGCTTCCCAAAGTGCTGGGATTACAGGCATGAGCTGCCGCGCCTGGCCTCCTATGCATATTTTTAAAAATATAGTGCACAGAAATATCACATTCAAAGAAGTATTGTTTTTGCAAAGAAATAAAAGTAACTTCAATACTGTATCCCTCAAATAATAGTAAATATGTAATTTATTAATATATGCCACTGCAGCATTAAAAAAATTTTTTTCGTCTATTCCCCCTGCACTCAGCTGGGTCACCAACCTGTTTTGAGGCCTTTTCTTTCTCCCTCATTTCCATCTCCTTCTCTGTCATATTCACACGTTTTCTCCACAGCTTCTTTGCTTCCTTTCCTTCTTTCCTTTCATTCCCATTCCTCCTCATTGGTCAATAAATATTGGCTCTTTTTGGGTGAGATAACTCTTGTCTACTTTTCTGCTTCTCACCACAGCTGCTTAGTCCCACCAAACTACAAAAGAAGGCTGAAGAGTAGGAAGGAGAGGAGGTTGGAGGAAGGGAAAAATTTCCTGCGGGCATTGCCAGGCATTCCTATATGGGGAATGGGATGAGAGGAAGGAAATACTCATTTTGGCACCTTCTACACGTGGCATTAACACATGGTTTAACAAGGGTAAATTTTGTCATGATACTTAGCCTCACTGAATCTCATTTGTCTCATCATTAAAATGTTGATGTCCAAACTTCTGTTGGTGTTGGTTTGAATAATAGATTAGATAAGATATGTATGTGATATATCCAGCCTAATACTTAGCCCATGGTCAACGGATAGAAACTATCATGAAAAGCTGAAAATCCAATAAGTCTTTCTACCTCCTTCTAAGCCATACTTCATGCAAGTGTTGATTGATATATATTCTATTTTTTTCAACATGTTACCTGAAATTTATTCAAGCATTCAGAAAAATTATAGAAAATGTACAGTAAATTCTCAATGTACCTACCACCTAGATTCTATAATTATCATTTTATTATACTTGTTTAATCATGTATGTATCCATCCCTCTGTCAATTCACCTGTTTCTGATACATTTCAAAGTAAGTTGAAAACAGAAATACATTTCTCTCCGAACACTTCACAATGCATGCTGTTATATTTTTGAAAGATCTCTTGGAAGGAAATTGCAAAATAACCTTTTATATTTGACAGGACTGCTGGTAGGTCTCCTTTTCTTCAAAAATGTAGGCCGGCCTCTCTCTCACTTTCCCTAACTTCAAAACAGCATTTCTCAAAGTGTATTTCATGGAACCCTGATCCAAAGCTATATGGGGGAAAAAAGTATCTGCTGTCCAAATGCTTGAAGGCCTCTGGATTAAATAAAGTTTTGCAACTTTCTTTATTACAGACTTCTCAGAGGCTTGGTTATGCTAACATGCATACCATCAAAGGGGATGATACATTCAACTTACTTGACCATAAGACCCCACTCTTCTTCTGAGAACATGTAGCGGAATGGGTTCTACAGAATGCACTTTGGGCAAGGATGCCTTTGCCTAAGTCCTGACCTCTTTTTCTCTCTACCCTGTAGCTCACACATATTTTATGGTTCCCAGTTCTTCATTGTATTCATTGTTTTCTGCAGAGTTCCTCCAAGTCTTTCAGATCATTTCTGTCTCTCAGTTGGGTATGTCCCTGAAAGACATTTTTGTTAATAGTGATATCACAATTAACTATAGAGAACTGCTTACATTTAGAAAACTTAGTACAGATGAAACAAAAATTAAAACCATATTAGTGAAGATAGATAGTAATTATAAAACTCCTTTCTCCATGGCATAAATGAACGGAAAATTTAGATAGCTTTTTTTAAAACAAATAAAGGACTATGCAAGAAGAGTAGAATGTTCTGGGAATATTCCTAAATTTTAAGTTTGGAAATATGGAGACCAGCTAACATCTATGAAATCATCTTTGGTATAAAAGACAAAAGGATATATTGTATGTTGGTCAATATCTCATACCTCCCATTTGAAATTCTTTTTAACCTTGAGGTCTGGTTGGGAGCACTTGGTCCTCCAAGTTGTCCTCCAGGTTGATGGCATGAATTCCTCATCAGCTGTTCAGAGGAGATCATAGGTGAAAGAGTTCTGAAAATTATGTGAGTCACAAATAAAAAGTGCTATTTTTATAATCGTTATCACCAGAGAAGCAGAATAATAGGATCTGAAATGACCTTGACAATGTATTCAGCCTTAATTCTTGTCTTCCAGCAGGACTATGCAATGAGGCATTGACCTGGTTTTCTAATTTCTCTAGAGAAGAATTTGTTTTCAATTTCCCTAAGCAACTGGCCAGTGTCTCACATTCAGCATCTCATAAACCACAAAAGTCACAAAGTACATTCTAAATACTGGCTTTCTTTTAGCACTTGATGAAATATCTTTATTATGACAGACTTAAGAGAATGGAAGTGTAACCCACCTTCACAGGCAGGTCTATTTTTGGAGAGGAACAAGAAAGCCTCCCTTGCAAAACCACAACAGAGAACTGAGTAAATAAAGGTCTGAATCTCTGATAATGACCTCTGTCAGAAGGAACTCAAACAGTGGTGAATAGAAAGTACTTTTAAAGAGAAAGCAAAATTTAAGTATGTATTATAACAGCATAGGTGCCATTCTCCAAAACCTAGAGAAAAGAAGGGGAGTTCCAACATGTCTAGTGGACCCTATGGTGTTCAAACCTCACCCTCACTGGTCTGCCCTCTGTTTACCTATCCACTCTCTAGTAAATTAGACAAAACCCCACACAAAACCCTCCACAAGGTAATTGGATCATGGGGGTGGTCTCCCTCATGCTGTTCTCATGATAGTGAATGAGTTCTCATGAGATCTGATGGTTTTATAAGGGGCTCTTCCCCCTTTACCCTCTCTCTTCTCTCTCTTCTGCCACCGTATGAAGAAGGTGCCTGCTTCCCCTTCCAACATGATTGTAAGTTTCCTGTGGCCTCCTCAGCCATGTGGAACTGTGAGTCAATTAAACCTCTTTCCTTTATAAATAACCCAGTCTTGGGTATTTCTTTATAGCAGTATGAAAACAGACTAATACAGTAAATTGATGCTGGGAGTGCGACACTGCTGTAAAGATACTTGAAAAGGTGGAAGTGACTTTGGAGCTGGGTAACAGATAGAGGTTGAAACAGTTTGCAGGGCTCAGAAGAAGACAGAAGATGTGGGAAAGTTTGGAACTTTCTAGAGACTTATTGAATGGTTTTGATCAAAATGCTCATAGTGGTGTGGACAATGAAGTCCAGGCTGAGGTGGCCTCAGATTAAGATGAGGAACTTCTTGGGAACTGGAGCAAAGGTCACTCTTGCTATTCTTTAGCAAAGAGACTGGTGGCATTTTGTCCATGCCCTTGATCTCTGTGGAACTTCGAATTTGAGAAAGGTGATCTGAAATTGGAACTTACGTTTAAAAGGGAAGCAAAGCATAAAAGTTTGGAAAATTTGCAGCCTGATGATATGATATAAAAGATAAAAGACAAACCCATTTTCTAAGGAGAAATTCAAGCCTGCTGCAGAAATTTGCATAATAATGAGGAGCCAAATGTTAATTACCAAGACAATGGAAAAAATGTCTCCAGGGCATGTCAGACATCTTCAAGGCAGCCCTTCTCATCACAGGCTCAGAGGCCTAGGAGGGAAAAATGGTTTCAAGAGCTGCCTACCTCTGGACTTCTTGCTGTATAGCACTTGCTACATTATTTTATGACTGTATATTTATTTGTTTTCTTCTCACTGTGAGACTATATTGGCCCCTCTTCTTCTCAGTCCTAGACCTAGGATTATTGGCTTGATGAATTTTGAACTCCTTGTATAGAGATTTTAACAGCAAAATCTCTTGAGAACAAAGCTTGAACCTCTCAGTCCTCAAATCAGGGGGATATCATAAGTGTTTGGTAAATTTGTGTATGTATGAATGATTTCATGAATCTGTCAAGAATCATGTTTAATTAGAATTATTAGGATCTAAAAGCAATGAATTATAAAGAGGATCTTTTGAAATAAGTGCATTAAGAGCATGATAGTAGAGTTCACAGCAGAATATTATAATATTCTGTATTGTAATACTCATATTGTAATGATGTTTACAAATTAATAGTGTCCAAAATGAGCAGTTTTTAATCTCCTAAAATCTCACCTTTTTCAGATACATTCTTGAGATAATCTCAACTGATTACATTCTTTTCATTCAATATTTATGAGTGAGATTAATACTGTGTTATTTAGTACTTGCATATATATGGCCTATTTTATCCTCTTATGCCATTTCATGAAATCTCTACTATTTGATTGCATATTTGGTTATAAGCAACTTATTAACATGAATTCTCAAGCCAGGATAAACTTGTTTTTATCTCTTTACCATTTACCATTATATGACCTTGAATAAGTCCCTTAAGTTAACTAAACTTTGATTTCTCTTCTGTAAAGGTTGGGAAAAGGGATTCCTATATTATATGGTTGTTTTGATAATTAAGTAATAATGTAAGCAAGTGATAGGTAGAAGGTGAAAAATAAATACTGGCTTTATTTTTTTTCCTTTCTCTTTCCCTCTACAGAAACATGATGTAATGTTGTAGTGTTAGTGACTATTCCTTAAAACAATAGGCACATTGAATTGAAATCCCTGTAGGGAAATTTAACATGAATTGGGGTAGAAGGAGAATTATTTTCCCTTACCAAGAAGGATCTCATACCAAACTGATTCATCTTTAAAATGACATGAGAATTCAGAGTTGTCATCATCTCTTCCTGCTTGACCTTTCTGTACATTTGGGATATCTTGTAGTATGAGAATTATAGTGTTCAGAAAAGACCAGATTTGGCACTAACAGACTGAACAGCTGGGTAGCATTTTTACTTCTAGCTACAGTGATAAAAAGGATACTTAAAACTTGAGATCAATGTGTTCACTGTGAAAATAAAAGAGACTCAAACAAACTTTACAGAGATAGAGACTCAGAAAGTGCCTTTCCTAGTTTTTAAGTTAGAAACAGGACCCAGTAAGTAAGGCTGTGAAAAGTCCCTAAATTGATAGCTTCATTTAAGCTTTGACTTTTCTGGATATATTTTTTTCTAAGTGACCTGATTTCAAAGCACACCATTTCCCTAGTGTGGCTTTCTCTGTCACACCATCAAACACCAACCTTGCCATTTCCATATGTACTTCTGGAAGAAAAAAAGTCCCTCAACATACATCCCCTGAGCAAGGCCGAAATGGAACAGGATTGAAAAGCTCATCAAATCATTTTCCTCCCAACCTTGTTCAGAGCCTGGAAACTTGCCAGTGTGGGCCAATTCTGAATGCTCTTTCTCCACACTCCCAGCCCCACCTCTGCTCTCTATCTACGGCAGACTAGGGAGTCAGCTCTCAGAAATGAAAACTGTCTGTGTTCTGAGCTCCAGCGGTTGTCGTCACACTCTGAGGGCATGGCATGCCACTCATTTTCAAGATTTCTCAGCCAGCAGGCGTTGGTGACAAGCATTAGCCAAACTTGTAAACAATACTCAAAGTTATTAACTTGACATTAGCATCTTTCCGGATGGAGCTTTATCCTACCATTCCATTTGTTTGTGTATCCCATTTCCATCCCAATAAACAGCTCACTGTGCCAGGCTTTTTCTTGTTTCCTAGGAGTTCTGACTGTGCATGCTACCCATCCTCCCAGTCCAAAATTCCCATCCTCCTTCCAAAAAATCACTCCTCTTTATACAACAGCACAACTTATTTCTTCTCTGGATTCCTAGGTTCTTTCATATTTATCTTTCTTTAGACTTTTCTTTTTCCATTTCTATTTTGTTTTATGCTATTTCTGTCCATATCTCAGAACCCAGCTGTGCTTAATGCTTCTTAAGGACCCAAAATGTTGGAAGTCATGTTCCTATCTTTTATCACAAACATAATGCCTTGCCCATAGTAAGTATCTGTAGTTCTGCCGTTAGCAAGCTATGCATTAAAGACATACTTGCTGCTTCAGCACATAAATCCCCAAGTTTACAAGGGACCAAATATGAAAGAAGTTTGTTTCTCATTACAGACAGTCCACAACAAGTAGTATTGACCAGGAGGTGGCCATCCTCCTCTGGCAGTGATTCTAGAACTCAGGCTCTATTTATCTGGTGCTTGCAGAATCTTTATTCATGGCTTCCAGGTTCACCCTGGGGTTCATCTCCATTCTAGCCAGCTGGAAAGGCAGCGAGCATGGAGGAATACATGTGGGAACTGGCGTAGATGCCTTCTGCTTACACTCCACTGGTGAGAACTCAGTTATATGGTCAGACCCAACTGGGAAATGGAATCTAACTGTGAGCCCAGAGAGACAGGTAACTGGGCTTGGTGCCTGTGCCACTGTCTGTATTATGAGTTCTATGATCCAGAGGAGGTCATTCAATAGTTAGGAGTTTTAGTTCTCTCATCCATATCATGGAGGAAATAAAATTTTTAAAAGATCATTGTAAAGATTACATTGTATGACAATTATAAAATCTTTTTGTTTTCATCTGAAAAATGAACAAGATGGACTAAGTGATCCCTAGGTTCCTTTCACTGCTAACTAAAGACACACTTGAGTTTGTTCACAAGACTATCCTAACAAGGCAGGAAAAGGGAACTACTGTATATTAGGGGGAAAATATATATAAAGAAAATATTCTCTGTTAATTTACTGGATCAGAAAATTTAATTGGCTATAGCACCTCATTTATCATGCGATTTGATGAGCAGAGGTTCCATCAAGCCTTGTGGGTGAGACTGGGGCCATTTAGTTAAGCTGCTAGAACCCTTAAAGCTTGGGAGAGAAAGAAAAAAAATGTGCATGTGGACATCTGTGATGCACTAACATTTGGGCCTCAGTTTCCTCCTCTGTAGATGTAAAATGGTAGGTTGGATCTGATGTCCTCCAAAGCCCCTGTCAGCCCTAGTATCTTATGAATAAAAGTGACAGAGTAAAATCACTCACTCTGCGTAACAATGTACACACCAAGAAGAAACAGCTGCACTCTGGGCCAGGCCCACTCGTCAAATGACTGTTTTTTTGTTTGTTTGTTTGTCTGTAATTAAATAAACTGTAAATCCAAGATAAGAAGACAGAATTAGTTGAGGTCCAAAGTATGTAAAATCTTTTATGTGACAAACTTTAGATTCAGCTTTTGATTATTTTTAAAGAAAATTAAAACATAAAATGAGGTGGCTGTAGTCACGCTACTATCCAGTAGCAATAGATGAAAATACTTATGGTCAAGATGAGTATTTGATTTATTTGAGTCTAAGCCAGTGAGAAACTGAACTTCTCCTTATATTTATAACACTGATAATAGTGACAATAATTATTATTTATCAAGGACCTCCCATTATATTTACTTAATACACATTATTTCATTTAATTTTTTTTTTTTTCATTTTACTTTAAGTTCCGGGATACAAGTGCAGAATGTGAAGGTTTGTTACATAGGTATATGTCTGCCATGGTGGTGGCTGCACCTATCAACCCATCATCTAGGTTTTAAGCCCCACATGCATTAGCTATTTGTCCTAATACTCTCCCTCCCCTCATCCCCCACTCCCTGAATTTAATCTTTATAATAACCAATAACATTGGAAGATAGGTATTTTTTGCTCTATTTTACAAATAGGGGAACTGAGGCTTGGGGTCCACAAGGTCATTCAGTTGGTAAAGAGCAAATCTAGAATTAAGCCTCGTATCCCTGGCTCCAGAAGCAGCATCTTGGCCATTACAGAAGCCTTTGCCTTGTGTGTGGTTGAGGGCACCATGTAAGTTCTGCCTAGCTTTCAAAACTCACCCTCCCTCCAAACTCTGATCACCTATGCCTTGTCTGTGCATGCCACTCACTTGGAATTTATCATATAATACTCTGAATTGCCCTGATGGCACTGTTTTATAGAAGGCATTCCATAAATATTAGTTGACTGACACAAATCTTGCCCTAGCTATAAATATATAGCTATTAATAATATATAGCTATAAATATATAGCTATTAATAATCAGTGTAGGTTATTTGCTGTTACAAACAATCTGTAAATCTCAGTGGCACAAAACAATAAAGTTTCATTGCTGGCTCATGTCCTAGTCCAATGTAGGTCAGTGGTATGTCGAAGAGGTGAAGTGAGGTTGAGGGTGCTTTACTCTACACAGTCATTTGGAAATCAGTGTTATTCCAGGGTAGACTTTGCCTTCTCCAAGAGTCCCAGAGTCTTCCACTGGATCACCCAGTTCAGCCAAGTGATTAAGGAAAAGCAAGAGTGTAGAGAAGGCTCACCCACTTTTAACCACCTTGGACTGGAGGTGACAGTTACTGCTACTTACATTCCATTAATGAGCACTCACCATGTGACCCCCATGTGAGTGGCCTGGGAAATGGAGGAAGGAAAATGAGAACATGAATATTGATAAACAAAGCACTTGATATTTCTGATGTTCATTTTCCTCATCTATAAAATGGAAATGATAGAGCAGCTGTGAAAACAGCACACACAGGAGGTGCTTAATAAATGTTGATTCTGATTCTCAGTTTATCATTTGCAGTGGGAAACCTTCCTTAGTGTCAAATCACATTGAAAGGACTCATCAAAGGCTTTTTAGGAGGATCAAAGTTTGATTGGAAGGAAGGGTAAAAAAAAAAAAAGAAAGAAGAGGTAAAATGAAACCAAAAGGGGAGAAGATATAGCTATCAAACAGTGTTGGTGGCACCAGCCATTTCCACCGTGTCTCCCTTAATGCCTAACTGTAGGTAAGGTTTCAGAATGACAAGGACCTGTTACTCAGAATTCCCATGATGAATCACAAGAAAAGGTGGAGGCAGAAATCATGTTGGTGCTTGTGTCTTCTGCAGCTAATTAAACAAGCGACCAAGTTGGAAACATACATCATGCCTACAGGAAGACTATTATTATTAGTCCTGTTATTCTTTTTTTCCATAAAGACAGTAACATGTAGATTGCTATTAATCATGGCATTCACCAGAAGCAGCTCTGACCTAGTTTCCCACATGAATCACTCCCTTTGAAGGCAGACCCAGCCCACTGCAGAAATTTAGAACCTGCTCCCTGTGCCCCCCACACTGGGTTTCCTCTTTCGCCACACTTTATCTCTCTAGCATAAGGCCTATTTTGATTCCCTGCAAATGCCAGATCCCTCTGCCCCTGTGGAGTTGCATATGCTGTCCCTTGTGCTTATAAAGTTTTTCAATGTCTTCTGTGTCTCCTGCTTTTTCAGCAAAAAGGTCCTCTGTTTCAGGAAGCCATCCTAGTCGGTATGAATGTGCACCATTTGTGTTCTCCTGCAGGCTTGTTTTTAGCTCTCTTATTCTACTCTTCACAATGTTCTGGCTACTTCCCTTGTATATTATGAATTTCCTTAGGATAGGAAATGCACCTTTATTTCTGTATCCCTGTTGTAGAGCACGTGGACATATTCAACACATTTTCCAGATAACAATTTTCATTTGTGTAGCTTCTAAATGCGTAACTTTATTTAATATCTGCAATAACCCACAATGTAGAAACTATAACTATATTTGTATATAACCTGCTATACTAGAAAACTTATAAAAATATATTTTTGTAAAATATTTATGAAATATGTATCATATTCATATATATATTTATATATAATTTTAACTATAGTGAAAATGAGGAAACTGAGAACTTGGCAGCTGTCCACTTAGAAGTTTAAAAGTTGAGATTTGAAGCTATCTCAACTCTGTTTAATTTGAGGCCCAGCTCATAACCCTGACAGATACAAGATACATGAATATCAAGAACAATTTAATTACAGTTCCCTCAAAGAAAGATATATTACACAATGATTCCTTAATACAATCCATATCATTAGTATGAAGAAGGACACTGTAATGGAACATGGTTCTGAGGAAAGCTGTTTCCTGTCTGGGCTCCAGGCTCCAAGTTTCCAACACTTCCTACTTGGGTCACCATAATCAGGTTAGTGACTGCGAGGCTACTGAGGGTGGGGTACAACTTTCTTGAAGCCGATGAAGGAACATCAAAAAGCCTGGAACTAAACCCACAGGGATAAAGATCTCTGATGAAATGGGAGGACCCCCTTTATCTTCATCACATCCTCTCTGTTAGGAGCTGAATTGTGTCCCCTGAAGTTTGTATGTGAAAGGAGTTGTCATCTCCTTGATAGAGATGGTCTCAGCTGTGGAGAGCTGCCTTGCCCAAGGTCATGTTCTTTCTGGGGTAGCTCATACCCAGTGGTCAATGACGGCGTATAAAGACCAGGCATCTTAGCTCAACAGTGATGACTCTGAAGAGCTGCTGTCTTTCAGGAGCTTCTGGAGGCATCAGCCAAAGCTGTTGCTGGCCCTTTCTGGAAGCTCCAAGTGTTTATCTGCCTGCTCCTGCTTCCACTCCCCTCCTTCCACAGTGTCAATTCCAATACTCCTTAACAAACATCTTGCTGTTGACCCTTTCTCATATAGCTCCTGTAAAAGCTCCAAAACTCTGGGCTACTCCAGCTGAAATAAACTTTTCCTCTTGTCTTATCCCTTCTTCGTGCCTTAATGTATACCTCTGGGGTTCCAGCAGCCATCCCGTAACCATAAGGCCACTGCAAGCATGGAAGCATGCTAAGGTTGTGGTACAGAAAAGGAAAGACCCAGGATCTCTGATGACAGCTATAAGCCACTATATTAATTATCTCTGCCCTGCCTACCTCTGGACTTCTTGTTGCATAATAAAAACAAAACTTCTGATATACTTAAACCACTGGTTTTTGGTTGTGGGTTTCTGTTACCTGCAGCCAAACATAAAGGCCATTGATACAAAACATTAAACAAATACTCATATAAATGATACCTTTATTTTAATTGAAATATCTATCATCAAGTAGATTTAAATTATTACTGGAGAATGTAGAATCAGTGGGGTGAGGCAAAATTTTCCATGGGGTAGAAATATCCCTTGATGCTGGAAGGGGGTTGAGTACTTTCTAGTTTATTTCTAACTTTGTCTCATTCAAATAAGTCATTCTTGACTATGTAGAGCAAAGAGGTGGGAAGCAGGTGGATGAGGTATAGATATAGGCAGATTGGCAGATTGTTGAGAGGTGGATGTCTTTAGCTTGCCTCCAGATTCACTCTCCAGCCTTCCTTACCCTGTTCTCTGGCCTGAGAAGCCAATCTGCATGAACTACACCAATAGGAAAAGCTGGCATGAGATGGGGTGGAAAGAGGAGAAGGTTGTTGGGGTATTTGTTCCTCCCTGTGGTCTTTGTGCTGGCTCTGTCCCTCCAAGTAACCTCTTTACATGACTTTTTTCTTCTGTTTTCCAATAGCCAAGAAGTTGTTAATCTGAGATCTGTAAAGTTTAGGAGGTTTGTGAACTTCAATGGAGAAACTAGAAATATATCTTTATAATCACTAATCTCCAACCAAAATTGACCATTTCCTTCAATCACCAAGCTAGGCAACACATCCTAATGGTATTAGCAATACCTGTGACTGCTATCATGAGTATTTTCATATAACATCACAGAGGTTGCAGGCATGTCAAAGTGTCTTTTACGCTCACCCCTACTTTGAAGTTGCAGTCATTATTAGACCCACCATCGGGCCTTGTTAGATAGTGTGTTAATGAAGAAACCCTTATGTTAATATATTACACACTTATTTTATTAGCATATTTTATTCATTGGATTTTAATATCATTGTATTCTTTTGTAATTAGTATTCTTTAAATTCATTTAAAGACATTAACTTGAGATAGGGTCTTTGGAGTTCATCAGAGTGACAAAAGGTTAGGAGCCCGCAGAGTAATCGTTTCTGCCCTTATTTCATCAGCCTAATGGTGGCAACTGCTCCACTCTCACCAGCCTTAAGGAGGACAGGAATTTTGCCTTGTGGTTCCTCTACACTCTCCACACCATTGTGAGTAGTCCCTCCTTAAGTTATCCTAATTTCAGTACGCTGTCTGTGTCCTGCTAGGGCACTGACTGACAAACCCTGTAAAGGATTTTGACTTCATAGTCAAGAGTGACAGTGGGACCTTGGGCAGGTCACTTGATTAGTCTGAGTGTCTGTTTTTCTCATTTGTGAAATGAAGATAATACCCAACCCACTGATATCAAAACATCCACATTATTGTCAGTCAGAACAAATCAATGTAATACATTTGAATACTGGTACAATAAAAGTATTGCATAATCCATGTCATCTGCACCTCAGCTTTCTCTTCCTTCTTTCCATCTATTGGGGTTGGTCAGCAGGTCGGCAGAACCAAAATGGACTGTGCTGGCCTGAAGAGAGAGGCCGTTCCAGGGGACAATCAGCACATGTGTTTTTTCTATAGTGAAGACTTCATGGCTGAGGCAGGAGGTATTGCTTTTCATCATCTCTTCATCTGTAATTCTTGAGTCAAGTCTCTATAAAGTGCATTTTCATTTAAGAACCCAGAACGATATTTCTAAAACAGGAATAATATATAGACACTCTTCTAAAGAAATTATTTTTTAAAATATGGCGATTTCCTAGTGTTCAATTATTTTAATTATAATATTACTTAAATGTGTACAAATAAATTGGATATATACTCTTATGCTTATAGCTTTTGTACAGCTATGTATCAAAAACAAATTTGAAATTAAATACAGGAGATGGTATTAAGATGATAAACTGAGTACATGCTAAAATTTCCTTTTCCTGCCCCAAATATATAAAATAAACTATCCATAACAATGTTGAAAAATAAGAACTACTCTACATAGACCAGAAATTATAAAGAATTCCTGAGAGGCTTGAGGCAGATGGTATATGTATAATTGATGAAGCCTTAGTCCTAAACACACCCAGGGGATGCCTGCTTGCAGTTGGGAGTGGCTTCAAATACTCTGTGTAACTGCTAAGGATTGGATACTGGGGCAGGAGGGAGCTCTAGGGAGCTCTTGATAGTCAAGGTGACTTCTACAATACCACAGCAGGATAAACCAGATGGCTTGCTTCTCTCTCCTCCCTGCCATTAGCACCCACTTTTAAGGGCAGTAGCAGAAGGGTCCTCCCTAGGCAGGAGCACTAAGTGGAGGCATTGGGCCTGAGAGGCAGAATAACCCCATGAGTGGCAGATGATAGTCAAGGGAAACAAGGAGCCTCCATGACCAGAAGCCTAGCAACTGACCCTCCCAGTATGCAGAACATCTCACCTTCGTTTTATCATCGCAGGCAATAGGCATTATAGTCTAGTTCTCAAAAAGACAAACAGAGACTCAGAAATACAAAGATCAGCACAAAACATTAGAAACATCAGACATTTAAGAAAGTCAATCTAATAAAGGAAGACAGCAAACTCAACAAACCCAAGTTCTGAGAACTAAGGAAATCAAATTAATACAGCAATTATGGAGTGATGAGAGAGGACATTGCATCCGAATAAAAATAATTGACTAGAGATCTTGGACATAGGATGTTTTGTTGAAATAAAAGGAAAAATCAGTAGTTGTACTGAATGTAGAAATCAGAAGTCCTATGAGTGGTTCTAGGGGAAAAGAACACAGAGCATAGAAAGAAATAGTAAAAAAACAATAGGAGAAACATATTCAACTTGAAGAAGACATGAGTTTCGATTAAAAAAGACTATTAGGTGCCGGACAGAAAGAATGCGAAATATTCCAGATTTAAACATATTTAAAAATTTTTAAACCACTAAAAAAAAAAGAGGAAATCCAAAACTTTTCAGACAAAGAAAAAGAAAGCTTGCTTATAAGAGAGAACAAATTATATTGGCATAAATCTTTCATTTACAACACTGGATGCAAGAGGAAAATATAACAGTATAACTGGATTTCTATACCCAGCCAAACTATTGTTCACTTCAAATGGAAACACAAAATAGGCACTTACCACTAACTTGGATAGTTTATCATCTTTAAACTGTAACTGAAAAATTACTAGAAATTGTACTTGGCAAAACAAACAAACAAAAAACAAATCCAAGAGGAAGATGCAAGGTAAAAGGAGAAAAGAGAAAACAAAACCAGTAAAATATACTACTAAAAATAACAACATTTTAATTATTAGAATATCTAATAACTTTAATAAATCTCAGATTATCTCACATGGTAGCTGAAGGCAAACCAAAGAAAAAGGGAAACTTAAAGTGTGGTTAGGTCTTGTTCTATTTGAGAGTAACTATAGAAAGCAATGAACTCTAGATATTGACTAAAACAAAAAGACATGCTAAGCACAAATGCATGTGTTGTGAACCATGCACAAAGGACTTGCTTGAACACTGTGCCAAGAGACTTGACCACACTTCAGCCAGCCTTCCACCTGCACTAGGCTGTGTCCCTAAAGCTGACCTCTGGCTTCCACTAGGTTATCTCCCCAAAGGTGACCTCAGCCCCAGGCTGAGTCTTTGCTCAAGAAAAGACAATGCTGGTTGGGCTCAGTGGCTCATGCCTGTAATCCTAGCAATTTGGGAGGCTGAGGTGGGTGGATTACTTGAGGTCAGGAGTTTGAGACCAACCTGGCCAACATGGTGAAACCCCCGTCTCTGCTAAAAAAAAAAAAAAAAAAAAATTAGCCAGACATGGTGGCACACACCTGTAGTCCCAGCTACTCAGGAGACTGAGGCAGGAGAATTGAACCCGGCGAGGCAGAGGTTTCAGTGAGCTGAGATCGTACCACTGTACTCCAACCTGGGAGACAGAGCGAGGCTGTCTCAAGGAAAAAAAAAAAGAAAAGAAAAGAAAAGATAATGCTGCCAGACCTCAGAAAATACATTGTTCCAGCCCACACCACCAAACTATTTGAGTAATTAATTCTCTATTTACCTCTTTCTGTAATTTTTCTTGTGCAATTTCTCTGTAGCCCCCCTACTTTCTTTTGGTTCCTGCCTTCATACTTCCTGACAGCTCCCTCTTTGCTCCCCCTTTGCAACCTTATTTGCCTTGTCTTGCTTAGAATTACGCTCAGTTTATACTGGTCACTCTCCTACTGCAGGAGCCTGAATAAAAATATTTAGATAAGAATTGGAGTAATCAAGTAAAACGATAACTTCTGAGCCTGAGGACATCGAGTTTAGATAGTGTAGTCATAAAGAAGGTCCCTTTGAGGAAGAGACATTTAAATCAAAAGCTGAAGGGCAAAAATGAGGCAGACTTCCCCAAAGCTGGGGAAAGAGTATCCTAGGTAGAGGTTACAGCAAGTATAGAAGCCCTGGGCAGGAAAAGACCTCAGCAATTTGAACAACAAAGAGAGGACAAATGTGAAAAGTGAAAAGTAAGCAAGACAGAAAGTGGTTTTAGATGGGGTTTGGGAGGCAGGCAGGGGCACTTGGAGATCGCTGGGCTGCCTGATTTTTTGGCTACCCATATTTCTGCTTAGAGCGTTACAATAATTCTGAATGATTTATAACTCGTATGTGTCCTTGTCTAGCTTTCTCCCCAGGCAAGGAGCTTAAAGAAGGGAAGGACTGTGTCTCATGATTGGTATTTTCCCAGCACCACACACACAGCCAGCTCTTAGTAACTGCTCAGTAAATGAAGAGTTGTTAATTCCTGTGCACTTTTTTGGGTCTCTTGCCACAAACTCTACAATTCTGCCGGATTTGAGATTGAATAGGAAAGAGAAGCAGGTATCTTCTTATGTTTCTTCGAAGAACTGTTAGGCTGTTTAGAAAGAAAGGTTGTAGCTGCAGGCACATCCCTCAAACAAGGGCCAGGCTTCGAGGGTGAAGGCATTTCCCCGAACACTGAATTTGAACTTCTCTCCCTGCTCACCTTCCACCCACCGCAGCATACAGGAAGCTTAGACCTGAGAAGCTGAAAACCGGGCTCCTGAGTTGAAAATATGAACACAAGTGAGCCACAGATCTTCCGGGGAAATGTGCCTGCACATGGCCCCTCATTCCATGGGCGCCATCCCTGTCAGATTTGAAGATGGGCTCATGGAGTTCTACAGCTTCTCACCAGGACACAGTTGGGTGCCATGGGGCATGGGGGTAGATAATCAACAGATGCGGGCCTGCCCTTCCACCCAAGAGAGGTTCTCAAAGGACTGCCTGTTCCCTTTGATCAAACAAAGTGGAGTAACTAAAAACCAGCTCAGTGGAGTTATATTTTCGTGGAAGGAAAAAGCACTAGGAGAGATAACTTGCTAGTTTACTTCAGAAGCGAGCACTCAGGTGGTATTGTTGACTGGAATCGCCCGACAGGGCTGGAGAAACAGCCCCACCCCCATCATGGAGGGCAGGAACCTATTGTTTGGAAACTGAGGTCTTTCCATCTGGTGCCCTGGAAACACTCAGAGGGGTTGTGACCAACATAGCTCTGCATTCCACAGGAGAGTCTTCTCATCACTGTTGCAGAGAAAAGTCTTCTGTTCCCAGAGGAAACCTAGAGCAGGAGACCAGGAGGTCCTTTAGTCTAATTCTCTCCACATTAAGGACCAAAATTGTGTAAACCTCTTTATGTTAGTGAATGCCCCGGTCCCAATTCACACTGAGGGTGATGCAAGATTATGAGTAGAGAGGCCTCTTGCTTGGGTATTTTGAAAACAAAAAGCTCCCTGGATGATTCCAGTACACTCTCATAGTAAAAAATATAATATATATATATTTAAAAACAGAATGCAAAAAAAAAAAAAAAGAAAAAATGCATCCATTTTTTCTTGAGTTTGGTGTGTGTGTGTGTGTGTGTGTGTGTATTTAGGAGTGAAAGTGTGGAGGTGAGTTCTAACTTGTGCTGCTCATTGTTCTGGGGAGGCAGCTGGGAGAGATGCTGAATCCTGGAATAAGCTGATCTGACAAATTTCCTTACTCACCCTTTTAAGACCTGGTTTAGACATGTCCTTTCTGAAGGCTTTTCTGATTCACCCAAGCAGACTTGATCCTTTTCCTCTTTTGACCCCACCCTACCACGAGCAACTTATTAAGGGGCTTCTAATCTTGTAATTAAATGCTTATCTGTCTCCTCCAGTCCATAGTCTTCCTTCATGGGCTGACTTCATACTCTTCTCTTTAACCCCCATCTTCTGTAAATGTTTGCTGATTAAATGAGGTGGAATGGGCAGGGGAATAGTTCCCAACCTAGGGACTGCTGATCCTCCAGACATTCACCATAGCAATAACTAGGATGCATAAGCCATTATTAATGTTAAACAATTTTAATGAATATTGCACATCTACTCTCAAGAGCTTAGCTCCAGCTGTGTGAAATGCCCCTTTGCTTGGTGGTTAGTTTATCAACTCCGTGCTAATACAGCTGTCAGATAAGATATCATTGACTACACGTAGATCAATAATGAAATTATTACTTAGGCAACAGGATGTTCTTTCTAAGTAGACAAAATCATTGGTAACCTGATGTCTTTGTAGGGAAAATAAAAACAATAAAAAGAAAAAGATAACCAGAGCTTTGGGGGACATTGTCTCACAAAACCTGTCACTGAATATGAATAAGGGTTAGAGTTGATAGGAATAGTTGGCTTTGCTGTCTAAAAGCCAGGCAGAGGACACTTCTGGATTCAGAGAACAATGGAGGCTCCTTGATTTCAAAACTTGCCACACCCTCCCAAAAGGAAAACAAAGAATAACAAGGAGAAAGAGCAGACAAAACCACACATGACCATGTCTTTTGTTAGTAGGAGACAGAAGCATCACAGCCTCTAACTTACCTGTAAGTAGAGAAAAAGGTGAATTCCAATAGAGCCCCTGCCTATGGGTGAGAGATTAGAAAAGGGGAGGCTTGAGAGTCTTCATAAAATGTGCAAACAAAATAAACCCAGAAATGAAAGTCCAACATTAAAATCCAAAGTACAGATTGTAGCCTGTGACCTGAAATTCTCAGTACTGGACACAGGGCAGACAGGGAAGAGAGGGAAGAGCTGGGAGACAGAGAGGGAAGAGAGGGAAGAGCTGCAGGGAGAGAAGAGCTGCTGCCCCTGGGAGACAAACCAATGAAGAACATCAGCAGGGGAGATAAATGACTCTCCAAGAGAAATATACCCTCCTTCACCCCATCCCACCCCAACCTAGGGCCCAAACCATCCATAAAAGAAACTGCCTAGAAGAGGGAAGAACGCGAAGAAAGGGAAGCTCTTAAATTAGGAAGCCTGTTCATGAAAGGAATAAGAATCAAGAAAAATCAAGCATATATATATAAAAAATATATAATTATATATAATAATATATATTATATATATCTCATATAATAACATTTATATGAGATTGTTATAAAAAATTAGAAAATGAGAATCAAAGCATTTCTGTTAACAGAAATTCTCCCCAGGAAATTTAGCCAAAAATCAGAAGAAAACTCTAAAACAAGTGTAAAGGAACACTCCAAAGTGAATCAATTTACAGATATGAAAAAACACATTGAATCAGAAATATTAAAACTAGGAACAGAAATAGACCCCCAAAAAAGCACACACAACTACCCAGAAAGAACCCCAAAGAGTAGGTTTTTAAAATAATTTTTAATAAAGACAGGGTCTTGCTATGTTGCTTAGGCTGAACTCAAAGTCCTGGGCTCAAGTGATTCTGCTGCTCATCCTCCTAAGTAGCTGGGACTGCAGGTGCATGCCACCCAGCTTCCCTGATCTGATCACTGTATTTTATGTGTATCAAAATATCACTATGTGCCCCATGAATATGTGCAATAACTGTGTTGATTTTTTTTTTTTTTTTTTTTGAGACGGAGTCTCGCTCTGTTGCCCAGGCTGGAGTGCAGTGGCGCAATCTCGGCTCACTGCAAGCTCTGCCTCCCGGGTTCCCGCCATTCTCCCGCCTCAGCCTCTTCGAGTAGCCAGGACTAGAAGTGCCCGCCACTGCGCCCAGCTAATTTTTTGTATTTTTAGTAGAGACGGGGTTTCACCACGGTCTCGATCTCCTGACCTCGTGATCCGCCCGCCTCGGTCTCCCAAAGTGCTGGGATTACAGGCGTGAGCCACCGCGCCCGGCCCAACTGTGTTGATTTAAAAAAAATTAAAAGACTGTAAACAATTTTTTAAAACCCAGAAAATAATAAAATGAGTGCAAATGAATTGGGAAGGGACTTGGGAAAGAAATAGGGCAAAAGATAATAGTTCATCAGTAACGAAGACTAAAGAGGAGGATAGAATCAAATAAAAGTGGAAAGAGTGTTGACAAAAATAGATCACCAATGAAAATAATTATGACATGAAGAACAAAGTAAAAAAGATCAGAGAGAAACTGGTTGAAATGACATAAAATTGGAAAAGGGTGTCTAACATACCTATGATTGGCATCCCCAAAGAAGAAAATAAATAGAATAGAACTAATATTTTAAAAAGCGACATTCCAGAAAAGTTCCAGAACTAAAAGGAAAACTGAATTTACAGATAAACAGGGGCTAGAGGGAACTTGGAAAAAATGGAGTAATTGATTCTGGGACATGGTCTAGTAAAATCAATAGATATTAAAGAAAAAGAAAAAATCCTCAAGTCCTCCGGGCACAAAGATAGAATAACTTAGAAAGGTAAGATAATTAGTTTGTTATCAGACTTCTTTAAAACAACATGAAAAGCAAGGCAATAGCAGAGTTGTATTCTCTGTTAGGGAATGAGCTTCAATCAACCAAAAGATGTCTGGGAAAGCTTTGCCAAAAGTACTAATAAAAATAATATGTAGACATTACATGTTCTGGCAAATAAGAAGGAACACAACTTTAAAAATGAGAGGAGACTTCAACTTCTGCAAAAGTGAAGAGGACACATTTTCCTATATTTCTACCACTATGTGAAGCTAAAAATCTGAACATTATATGTAAAATGAACGTAAGAAAACTTGGAAAGGTGAAGAGAAGAAAATAGACTTCTAGAGACTGACAAAAGGCCCTGAGTTGGAAAAGTGCACCAAAACATGCCAGCACTAGAGATAAATCAAAACAGAATTCTAAAAAACATTCAAGTAACCTACAGAAAGGCAGAAAAAACAAAGCTGGAAAACAGAAGAAATAAGCAGAGAACAAAAAACAATATGGCAGACTTGAGCTTTATTGCATCAATAATTGAAGGCAACACCTTCAAAATGGCAAACTATAGATGGAGGACAAACAATTGATGGCCGTTGTTTTCGGATTTAGGGAGGGCTGGGAGTAGAGGTGGCAATAGAGAAGTAGCCCAAGGGAGATCTCTGTGGTAATGGAATGTCTGTGTTTTGATCACAGTGATGGTTACACAAATCTGCCATTGTGATAAGACAACATAGAACTATATAAACATGTTATACCAATGTTAATTTCTGGTTTGATAATGTACTATAAAATTTTGTCATCTGTAACTATTGTGGGAAACTGAAGTGTACATAGGACCACTCTGTCCTATCTTTGCAACCTCTGTGAATCTAGAATTATCTTTAAATAAAAAATTATAAAATAAGTAACAGTATTAAAATAGGAGGAGAAGAGAGAGAAATAGTAAAAAGCAGAATAAATCATTTAGGTATAAGTAGAAGAATTTTTTTGAACTGAAAAGATAATAAAGAAGGGTAAGTAGGAAAATAGAGAATTAGAATATAAAAAGTATTGATACCAATAAAAACACTATGCTAAAAAGAAAATTTTTGTAAAAAACAAAAGTAAAAAAAGGAGAACACATCAAATAGAGAAGAAACACAGTAAATGTAATGAAATGTACACATGTATCAAAACATAAGATAGTCAAAATTGAGACCAAACCAGTCAGTCCTATCAATAAATATGAAGGGATTTAGCATATCTATTTTTTAAGTATGCAGCATTTCAAATTGGTTTATAAAGCAAAACCCAACTCAATGCCATATTTGAGAGACACTCTTTAAATGAATGAATCAAAAGAAATATAAATGAAGGGATGGACAAAAATTTACCAAGGAAATGGAAATAATCAAATAAAGTCAGGCATCTATGCTGTGTGAATTATTTAAGAACAAGGCTCTGTAGCAGGATGCCTGGGTTTGAATCCCTGCCCATTCCCATCTCCTAATATTTCTCCTTCATTTATTCTGTTCTAGTCAATCTGTCCTTCTTGCTGGTCCTCAGAAATTCCAAACACCCTCCATGTCCATGCACTCTTCCTGGATCAGTCCTTCTCCAGGTACCCATGGAATTGCTTCACCACATTGTCTTTCTTCCCTTAAAGCTCCTTATCAGAGAGGAGATACCTAGCCCCTATATAAAACAGTAATCCCTAGCACTGAAATACGAAATAGCAAACTGTACAGCACTTATCATCACTTGACATATGACATGCATTAGTCATCTTGGACTGCCATAACAAAATACCACAAACAGTGGTTTAAACAACAGACATTTATTTCTCACAGTTCTGGAGGTTGGAAATTCCAGATCAAGATCCAGTAGAGTTTGACTCCTGGTGAGGGCTCTCTTTCTGACTTGTACATGGCCACCTTCTCACAGCAGTCCTCACATAACATTTCCTCTGAGTGCATGTTCTGAGTTCCTCTTCTCATAAAGACCTTAGTTCTATCAAATGAGGGTTCCACCCTTGTGATTTCATTTACCTTAATTGCCTCCTAAAGGCCTTATCCAAATACAGTCACTCTGAGGGTTATAGCTTCCACATAAGAATTTTGGGGGAAGATAATTTAGTCCATAGCATGACATATTTGTTTATCATCTGTTGATGCAGACTCCATGAAGGCAAGAACCTACCTGTTCTGTTCGCTACTGTATCCTACCGTCTCAAATATGGCCTGACGTAATTAGAGCTCAAGAAAGACTGTGATGAACTGTGAATTAATGAATAAGTGAAAAAAAGCTAGAATGTCTTTGGTGTGTCCTTGCCCTCGCGAATATTCCCTTTTCTCATCCATAAAAAGGGAATAATAAAAATACCTCTCACAGTTTTGTTTTAAAAATTCAAGGAGACAATTCATGCCAAGTGTTCCCTATTGTACCTAGCATATAGTAAGAGCACAGTTTAGATTAGTTATTGCTATATTATTGTTGTCATATGATTATGTTGAGGCTAATGTACTACTGTGTTCCCCATTACAAAGCTGATCAAGATGGAGGAGATAGGAGAGAGCTGGCCCAGCACGGTCTAGAGGGATGGTGGTCATTGTTTCAGCAGATATCATAGATAGGTGCTCTTGTTTTTAATTTATACTCTGACATGAAATTGGAGATGTTTACCTGGCTTGAGAACAAACAAGCCCGTGCCCTTGGTTTTATAGTCTATATAGGTAGTTAATAACCTGTTCTACCATCCTGTTTCAAGTTTTACGATATCACTGTGATCTGACCTCTACACATGTCACCATTTCCATGGGATGTTGGGAAGCCTCATTCGCAACTGTGGGAGAGGGGACATGCTTTTTTGCATAGCCTCCAGTCCAAATCTACTCCAGCTGGGAAGGCTTTGGAAATTCTGGGTTCATCACACTACAAGGTCTACAGTCAGGCAACCTCGGTGGATACTGATCCCTCAGAGGAAGATACCTAAGCAGAAGAGCTTATCCAACCCTTGGATTCAGCCAGCTGTTTATCTCTTTTAGCCTTATCTGAGGAAACAGAATGCATTACCATGCCTTCCTCTCACCCCAGTCTGTCCTCTAATCCTCAACACCCACACAAACAACCACAGAATTCATGGTCAAAATTGAGCCCTGAGTGAATCTTGACTCTTTGAGCTTTTATCTTGGGGAACAATTAATCACTGCTGAGAAGCAGATAAGATTTGGCTTGTGCACATCATCCATCATTCTTGCCGAACTCAAGGAACTGTCCAGTTATTCTGGAGTTGTAGGGTGGAGGTTGTCACCAGCAGCAGCTGACAAAATACCTTTATAGAACATTCAGGCCCATGGAGTCTGTTTCAGTCAGCAAATCCAAAGGGTATTGTCTACTTCTCTGTACAGAAGGCAACTGCCCATGCACAGACTCCCACACCAATGCCTGACCTGTCCACAGGCAGACCTGTGATGGGCTTGGTGTTAGATCCCGAGGCTTTTTTGACCCTCACCCAACTGGTTTCTGCCTTTGGGAATAGAAATGCTGATAAGGAAATAGTTGTCTTCAGATGGCAATCACCTTAAGGAAGTACAAACCTCGAAGAGCACCTTAAAATATAAAACCAAACAAAACAAACTGTATCTGAAAAATCAGATTGCTACCGCTATTGCTTCAGACTGCCAGAAGATGGGGCCCCATCTATTTTTTTTAATATTCTTTTGCAAACTCCAGATATTGTGGGAGAAAACCCGGGTTGGTGAGTTTATACCACAGCAAATGATTTCACTTCAGCTTTATTTTTGCAGCTTTCTTTCTCTCTCTCTTTCTTTCTTTCTTTCTTTCTTTCTCTTCTCTCTTTTTCTTTCTTTCTCTCTCTCTCTCTTTCTTTCGTTTCTTTCTTCTTTCTCCCTTTCCTTTCCTTTCTTTTCCTTTCCTTCCCTTTCCCTTTTCCTTCCTTCCTTCCTTCCTTCCTTCTCCCATCTTTTCTTTCTTTCTCTCTTTCTGTCTCTCTCTTTCTTTCATCACTGTGTATTCTTTGGAAACTATTTGAGAACTCTTTTCTCGTCTTTTTATTTTTAAATATACATAATGACAACTCCTCAAGCTTGGCTTTGAAAATGAATAAAATAGAAGCCATGGCTCTTTCACTAGTTGCCAGTTACTTCAGTTTTTTACCCAGAAAAATAGAAATTTAATAACATCTGCCATACCTATTTGGTGGAGCCTTATTTTAAGCCTTTGAAAGCCTCAGAAGAAAGGTGGAATGCCCGCTAACAAAGAGTGATTATCTATCCTCAAGGACTCAGCTTGGGAGACCCCATTATCACACCACTCCCACATCAGGAGGTAACATAACAAAAGGTAGTAAAGGAGGCCTTTTGTGAGTGTGTTGGGGAAGAAAGATGACTCTTGAAGAATAAGCAGGAGGAGGTGGGAAATGAAAAAAGACAGGAGAGAAATGCCATCTCTTTTTTTTTTCCGAGCAGTATAATTTACTGTATGCATCCTCTGAAATGCTCTATTGTGTGTGTGTGTGTTTTGCCTTTAGTAAAGGCCTAATTTCCCCCCTTAACTCAATTCCTCTGTCCCAGTTTAAAAACAAAACCAAACAACAAACCCTCCTTCCCCCACCCCCTGCCACACACACAATTCACTGGCCTTAAGTGCAGTTATAATTTCTGTGACAATATGAAGAATTTCAAAACCAAGCTTGCAACTTCTTAGTGAAATTATACTGTGGCTCCCAGAAAAAAATCAGCTTTACAGAGCAGCGTATGCTGAATCCTAGCCTGTTTCCCAGTCAAGCTATACACGGAGAACCCCTGTCAGCAGAGGGGAAAAATCTTCTGATGGGTTGATTGGGTGGTTGGACCAGCCCCTCTCAGACATCTTGGCGGCACCAGATACAAGGAATTTACAGATTTCATTGTATGATTCAGTTCCTGATTAAAGTTCACAGGCAAATGGTCTGGCTGTGGCTAAATCTTGCTTGTCTTGGAACCACTCTCAGGCAATACCCTGCTCTCTCTGAATTGAAATTGACAGTTCGCTTGACTCATTTTTTTCTTTAATTTAAGAGACTGTGTTGTGTCTTTGTGTCAGTAAAGTCTTAAGATTTTTGTAGTTATATATAAGATATTCACTAGCTTGAGACACCTGCCTTGTGTATCTGGATTTGTAGGCTACCTTAGAGAAGGTGCTTTTGGGAACAATTCAACACCCGAGTTCTGAGCCATGTTGTGTCTTGCTGAAGAGGTCAGCAATATTGTCAAAAATGTGAACCTCTTGGAAGATCAGGTCTAGTTAAATCCCGTCCAGTCCAATTTTCTTCCAGACTTCAAGCAATACTGTCAAAGATAAGAGCATTCACCAGTCATGGATATTACAGCTATTCAAACTATTCATTTCTATAGATGAGATTAAGGTTGACCATGTGGCTGACCCACCTTCATCAAACACTTCTGCAAGCGCAAATGTCCTGCTTTGTCATTTGCACCATCTTCTTCTCACAAAGCAGGCAAAGGGGGCTATGTTCCAGCTCCTAACCTTTCTCCATAGACAACTAAAAATGGCAGGCAGTATAGTAGTTAAGCCCCACCAACTTCAACTCACATCTCAACCTTATTAATCACTAACTGATCATGTGTCTTTACTGCAAGCCCTTGTCCTTATATATAAAATGGGGATTATCAGAGTGCCTGCACTCTGCACAGTGTTTGGCACACAGCGAGGACTCAGTACATGTTAGCCCTCATTGTCCTTCATCCTCAGCAAGAGATTAAAAAAAAATCAGAGAAACCACAATAGACTTTAGAAATCATCCATTCCAGCAACTTTGAAATCTTTTAAAGCCATGGAGAATGTTCCGTAGAAATGAAACTGTGGGCAGAAACATAAACTTGTGAATTAGATCTGTGAAAAGCATTTCTGAAGAAGGTAGGAAGAGCTGGAAGATGAGGGATCCTACCTGCCTGGCCCTCCTCCTTCTTTTCCCTCTCCCCAGAACACTCCTGAAAATCACGTCTCTAGGACCTTAGAATTCCAAGGTTTAGACTCAGACAACCACTCATCTAACCCTGACCCACCATGTTAAAAAAACAAGCTAAAAGATGAAATGAGACTCAGGTATGGCCATGTAGCTACAGAAAGACCTAGTCAGACTTGAAAAGCCTTTTTTTTTTTTTTTTTTTTTTTTTTGAGACAGTCTCGCTCTGTCGCCAGGCTGAAGTGCAGTGGCAGGATCTTGGCTCACTGCAACCTCCGCCTCCTGGGTTCAAGCAATTCTCCTGCCTCAGCCTCCTGAGTAGCTGGGACTACAGACATCGGCCACCACACCTAGCTAATTTCTGTATTTTTAGTAGAGACGGGGTTTCACCATGTTGACCAGGATGGTCTTGATCTCCTGACCTCATGATCCACCGGCCTCGGCCCCCCAAAGTGCTGGTATTATAGGCATGAGCCACAGTGCCCGGCCCAAAAAGTCTTTATTACATACCCTTGAACTAGGCACTGGAGAAAAGTTCTATTACTCTTCATCTTCTTTATGTTCTGAAGCTAAAATCAGAGTTTATGCTCTTACCAACAAGCAAAATATTTAGAATTCAGACTTGTCTAAAACATTAGAGATGTCTGGGCATCGTTGATCTAAGATCCACCGAATGTATAAGCTAGTAGCTGAGACTAGATTTCTTCATAAAAAGATGAGTAGGGCATCCCCGGCTTAGAATCAAATGTGTGGTCCAGATGGCAGTATAGGATTCAGAAAGTTGTAATAATCTGGAAACATTGGGGCCCATAGGGGGTGCTTCATGAAGGGCTTTGTACATAAGGGAGCCCTTAATGGAAAGTTAGAACCTCAACAGGGGAGAGAGGGTTAAACATTCACTAGAGAGGGAACTCTGAGCAAAGGTTTGCAAAACAGCATACATGTGGGGAGATACCATGGAGAGATGGTGGACGGGAGGCAGGACTAGATTCCAGCTCTGGACAGAGTAGCATGCGGAGGCTTACACTGTGAATTTTAGCTGCAGATCCACTGCAAAAACAAACTAGCAATCCCAAGAGGACCCACAGACCCTCTGAAGAAAGTGAGCTGCCCCTGCAGGACCCAGGAGACACCCCAAATACTGTGAGTTCCCCAACTGTGGAAGTGGGAAAGGGAGACCCCCCTCTCCTGAACACACCCACCACTGGAGAAGCTGAAGGTCTGTTCACGGGAGAAGTTTCTAACTTTATCTGGAGCTGAGTCAAGTTAGAGAGCCGAGCAAAATACAGGAGTAGAGGAAGCAGCAGAAAGGCCCTAGGAGCTCACTGGGCCCCCAAGCAGCCCATTCCTGCCTGACACCACAGGGATCCATCCGGAGGGTGGCCAGAGTAGCAGGGGGTAAATCTCCACAGGGAGAAGGAATTCTCTAGCTGAACTCTGTAACAATTTGAACAGGGCGTGAAGCCTCCTGGCCAGAACTTGGGGAAGGGCGTGAATCAGGTGTGCAGACTTCACAGGGAGGAGGAGAATAAAGCCCTTTTCTCTAGCTGCTGGGAGGCAGATAGCCTCCGGCAAGTTTTCAAACCCCTTTCGCACTCCACCAGGAAACAGACTTGGGGCTGTTGCGGGGGGCACGGTGGAGTGAGGCTCTTCAGTTTGCATGGGAGCTGGGTGAGGCCTGTGACTGCCGGCTTTTCCCGTTTGCTGACAACCTGCATGACTCAGCAGAGGCAGCCATAATCCTCTTAGGTGCACAACTTCAGTGACCTGAGAATCTCACTCCCATCCCCAACAGCAACTGCAGCAAGACTTGCCCAAGGAGAGTCTGAGCTCAGACATGCCTAGCCCCACCCCCACCTGATGGTCCTTCCCTATCCACCCTGGTAGTGGAAGCCAAAGGGCATATAATCTTGGGAGTTTTAGGGCCCCGCCCACCACTGGTCCCTCTCCACACTACTATAGCTGATGCTTTCTGGAAAGCGCCACCTCCTAGCAGGAGGCCAATCAGCACAAAAATAGAGCAAGAGACTAACACATAAGGACTCACATAAAGTAAAAGGGTGGAAAAAGGCATTAAATGCAAATGGACACCAAAAGTCAGCAGGGGTAGTTATTGTCATGTCAGACAAAACAAACTTTAAAGCAATAGTGGAGAAAAGAGACAAAGAGAAACAGTATATAATGGTAAAAGGCCTTGTCCAACAGGAAAATATCACAGTCCTAAACATATGTGACCTAACACTGTAGTTCCCAAATTTATAAAACAATTACTAACAGACCTAAGAAATGAGATAGACAGCAACGCAATAATAGTGGAGGACTTCAATACTCCACTAACAGCACCAGACAGGTCATCAAGAGAGAAGTCAACAAAGAAACAATGGATTTAAACTATACCTTGGAACAAATGGACTTAACAGAGATATACAGAACCTTTCATCCAACAACCACAGAATACACATTCTATTCAACAGGGCATGGAACTTTATCCAAGACAGACCATGTGATAGGCCATAAAATGAGCCTCAATAAATTTAAGAAAATTGAAATGATATCGAGCCCTGTCTCAGACCACAGTGGAATAAAACTGGAAATCAACTCCAAAAGGAACCTTCAAAACCATGCAAATACATGGAAATTAAATAACCTGCTCCTGAATGAGCACTGGGTCAAAAATAAAATGAAGATGGAAATTAAAAAATTCTTTGAACTGAATGACAATAATGATACAACCTATCAAAACCTCTGGGATAGAGCAAAGGTGGTGCTAAGAGGAAAGTTCATAGCCCTAAACACCTACATCGAAACGTCTGAAAGAGCACAAACAGACAATCTAAGGTCACACCTCAAGGAACTAGAGAAACAAGAACAAACCAAACCCAAACCCAGCAGAAGAAGGGAAAATAACCAAGATCAGAGCAAAACTAAATGAAACAAGAAAAAATACAAAAGATAAAGGAAACAAAAAGCTAGTTCTTTGAGAAAAAAATAGATAAAATTGATAGACCATTAGCACAATTAACCGAGAAGAGAGAAAATCCAAATAACCTCACTAAGAAACAAAACAGGCGATACTGCAACTGACACCACTGCAATACAAAACATCATTCAAGGCTACTATGAACACCTTTATGCACATAAACTAGAAAACCTAGAAGAGATGGATAAATTCCTGGGAAAATACAACCCTCCTAACTTAAATCAGGAAGAATTAGATACCCTGAACAGACCAATAACAAGCAGCGAGATTGAAGTGGTAATTAAAAAATTATCAACAAAAGAAGTCCAGGACCAGACGGATTCACAGCAGAATTCTACCAGACATTCAAAGAAGAATTGGTACCAATACTTTTGACACTATTCCAAAACACAGAGAAAGAAGGAACCCTCTCTAATTCATTCTATGAAGCCAGCATCACCATTCTTGGCAAATGTTCAAAACAACATTTATGAGTTAATAACAGATTCAAGTTATTCCCTTCAGGATTAGATAAGTTATGCTAAAAAATAAATTCAGGGGCTTCAAAACAACAAAGGTTTACCTCCTGGTCACATTATATATTCATTGCAAGGTTTCCTTCTTGCAATCACTTGGGGCCTCAGGTTGATGGAGCAGCCACCATCTCCCATGTTGGGTCACCATGAGGGAGGAAATGCTGCTCTGGGCATCTCACCCCTGTCATTGAATGCTCAACCGAAGTGACATCACTCACTTTCGCTCACATCTTATTGGCCAGAGCTGACCACATGGCCCTATCCCAACCTCACAGAACAAGGGAGGGCCATTCTACTGTGGGCCTGGAAGGCAGAGAACTAGAAGTTTTTAGACAGCAGCATTTTCAATAACCACATGCACCCTCCATGGATTTGCAGTGGTAGAGCATGTTGACTGGCCGTACTGATGGAGACCACCCTTATTTGCGTTATGTAACAAACTTTCATGGAGCACCTCCTAGATGTCAGGAATGATGCCCAGCATGGGAGAGGCAAAGTCATAGATAAGTTATCAGTCCTAAAATGCCACACAAGAAGTATGCACCGGGTGTTCTGTGAGCTTCAACCAGCCACTTCATCCAGCCTGAGGAAAGGGAAATAGATTCCTGGAGGTGGTGAGTCCTGCAGGAGCAGTTGAGCATGCAGAGGCTGGAAAAGTAAGGTGTTCTGGATAATCAGGACAGCATGAGCCAGCCAAGACATGGGTGATGCCAGCTCTGCATGTGTGGGGCCCTCCAAGCAGTATTTGCTGCTGGAATATCAAATGGGAGGTGAGATGGTCAAGAAGAGTGAACCTGGGTGGAAGGAGAACTGGTTAGGAGGTAGTGATGGCATCCAGGGAAGAGAGGGTGAGTCCTGTTATTGGGCAGTGAAGGGGATGGAGGAAGGGAGCCAGGCTCCAGAAACCATGAAATGCTGCCTTCAGCTCTGAGCTCCCGAGAAGCAGCAGAGCAGAGAGGGAGGGAATAACACGCAGCCAGAAGGACAGACCTGGATGCTGTGTGCACCAGCTTAGAAGCCACAACTCTTTGGTGTAAGCCCTGCTTCCCCACTTCATGGCTGTGTTACCCTGGACACGTTATTTGCCTTCTCTGTGCTTTAGTGTCCCCATCTCAAAAATAGGGATAATAATAGAAAACGCATAAGTCTGAAGTTATGTATATTAATACGTACAGAGGACGGGGACTGTGGCATCTGGCTGGGCTAAAGAAGTGTGGACTATCTTTTGTGGCCTCTGCAGGGGTTCCTGCCTCTCCCAGCCAGGCCAAGCCTGCTCTGCCAGCTGAAATGTCAACATGGGCGGTTCCTGTCTGAAGTCCCCACAGACAAAGGACGCTTTGCACCCAGGGGACCTAAGCAGTGTCCTTTTCTGTTTGTCTCACAGAGGCCTTCCTTTTCTGGCCGCAGCTGACCCGAGGGTGGGCGGACCCCGCAGCAGGCTCTTTTCTGCTGAGTCATCCTGCCTGGCCTGCCTGGCTGGAGTGACCTAGCAGGAGGAGCTGGCTCCCCTGCAGGCTGAATCTGTCCTGGGGGTGGGGTGGGGAGGGTGGTAACATTTTATTTAGGGGGATCAAAAAGCCTCCAGATGAAACAATCATGGTTCTTTTTATGGGTATCGTGGGCTGTTTGCCAAGCTTGGCCTGCCAAATAGTGCTGGTAAAGGAGGGACTGTTGTCACTGGGCTTTTGGCCATGAATTTGCATCCTAGCAGGAGGCAGGAGGCAGCAGCCTAGGAAGGCCTGGTCTTATTTTTATCGTGTAAGAATGAGGTACCCTTTGGTAGGGTTTGTGAGAATCTTTCACTTCCAGAGCTATGCATGCTGAGTAATAATGATTGCTGACTTTTTTGAGCACTTGGTGTATGACAGGCTCTCTACCAAGCTGTCAAAGCATTCTCTCATTCAGTCCTTACCAGCTTGTGAACTAGGTTCTCTTCTTATTTCTATTTAACCCATGAGGGAACTGACTTTCAGAGAGGTTAAGTCAGTTGTGTGAGGTCACGCAGCAGGAGGTGGCAGAGCAGGCAGTGTGATGCGGGGGCACAATCTCTCGATGGGTACACCTTGCAGAGGGCTGTAGGAGTTATTGGGGCGTGTGCAGCAGGGAGTCTCACATGCAGTGGGTGTACAAGAAATGGCCTCCATCCCTTTTATCACTATTATTTATTCCTTCAAAACAAACAAACAGCAACCACCCAACATGGCGATGTGATTTTGAAGGGATGATTTTGGTCCTGCTTGAGGACATGTCTTGTGTCTTGACTCCACATCACTAGGACACGGGCAGTCTGCACACAGAGACCTCAGGAACGTGACACCCTGGCCCCCTGCTTCTATTGCTTTCAGACTGTCTTGGGCTGACCTTGTTTAGTAACAGGATGACCTTCACTCTCCATATCTTTATTTCATGGTTCAGGACTCAAATGTGTAGGTTGTAGAAATTTTACAAATTCCAGACAGGCTTACCACATTTAAAATACCACTGACAAGTGCGTGACGCCTACCTTTTTAACTCCATGTAAGTCAGACACACAGTACTCTCAGAGAGTAAGAACTTTCCTAAAGCAGCTCAGAACTGGGCCATTTTGCTTGCTTCCTGGTGGCCTGATAATACCAGGGCTTCTCGGTGTTGCTAAGAGTTTCCAAGGAGGGAGATTTGCTTCTCTCCCATTTTCCCCTTCCAGGGCACCACAATGAGCCCGCTGCTGGAGCCGAGGGCACATTCTTCACTTGGTTACCATCAAAATCAAATTACCAAGCACGCAGGTGCTGACGAAGCCTGTCACTACACAAAATTAATTATTTTAAAAAAGGTAAATGACCCAGTTTCCTGTGGTGTGTCTTTTTGGGTCCCAGGGAGTGCCCTTTCCCCCTCAAGTGAATTGCACATGACTCAGATGATGTCAGTTCACTCTGCAAGCGACAGAGAGATGGGTTGGCAAGATCTGCAGCATGAGCCTGGGATCCGGCTGCCATTTGGGCTCCTGTCGGCGTCACTGTGGAGACCATTAATCTTCAACTTATGGCTGAGCCTTCTTGGGGCATTGAGTTTTCTTGTTCTGTTTTGTTCAGCGTGGCATTCAAGATTCCTTCACAGAAATCTGTGTCGGGGCAGGAAAATGCTATGTGAATTATGTCCTCGTGAAGTCACCATCTGGCCAATATTCATCTTGCTTAGTGAAATATCAAGGATATCCTTCGGCACAGATGCTGCGGGGCAAGAACATAGCACACAAGTGACCGCAGTCATAAACCAACACGCAATCAAGTGTAATTAATGCACCTGGTGCCCACTTCAGAGCTCCAGTCCCACAGTTGCACACTGGTTGGCTTTTCCTCTTTCATATGTGGCTTTTTGTTGTTGTCAGGTTTTTTTTTTTTCCTTCTTCCCTTTTGGGGCGGGGATAGATGTTTGCGGTTTGAATCGGCCCTGGCATCTTCAGCAATAAATAAGTCACCATCATGGAGCTGGTGAAAAGGGAAGTGTTTGTGTGCGTTCAAGAAGCTGCATCACATGCAAACCGTACAATACTGAGCAGCATTCTGTGCCTTGAAAAGGCCATTGTCCCGTGCGTCTGGAATCCGTTCTCCTGTTGACACTCACTGGCTTTTGAAGGCCAGGTCCACATACTGGCCTCCAAATGCTTTTGTGCCAGATGGAAGAAGGGAAGGGATCCAAAACTTGGAAAAATAAAAGATAAAAACACAAAACAGCCCCCCATGACTTCTCTATCAGCAGGATTTCATAGCCTCCTTTCCCTTTTTCCACACTGGCCTTGAACTGGTGGTGTTTTAAAGTGGTGATGGGAGAGGAAGAGCAGCATTTTGCCTCACTGGAACTGAAATTCTGGAAGCTGTGAATGCTTTCTTTGGATGGAGACCTGGGGGTTAACAAGTGGGGCAAAGGTGGGGAGCAGAAGTTGCAGAAGAGAAACAGTGATATGAGGGCTCCTTATAACCCAAGAGCCATGTAAGTAAGGCAGGGGATATGGGAGGCAGGGGGGCCTTTACCTGGGGTTCAGGGACACATAAGGAAAGTGACCTGGGGTCACTTGCAGTGTTTCTGCTGTGCACAGAGGAGAGGAAGGATGCTCCTACAGTGACCTTGCTGTGGGCAGTGCAGCCTGGGTGCATATGGCGGCGCGAGCTCATCCTCCTGTGTCACTTCTACACGGAAATAGCAAAATTGACGTTAGCAATTAAAGGTTTCAAAGGCCCCTGAGTGTCGTTAGGGGCTTGTCAATGGCTTTCTCTGAGCTGCAAGACAAATGGCTCCCAGTTGTTTCCTATCAAATTAAAGCTCCTTATCATAGGCCGTAGCATCCTCTGCTAATTGGTGCCTGCTTCCCTAATTCATCTTTCATTCTGAAGCACCTTGTCCCATCATCTGAGAGCCATCTTCCAAGTCTTCTAATTGCCAGCTCTCTTCAAATCAATTCCATTCAACAGATGTGCACTGGATTTCTACTGGGAGCGAGGCCCTGATAGAAGGGGAGGCAGTTAGGTAAATGAATCAGAGGGCATAGGCATTATATTATAGAAAGTCTTTTGTAGTGTCTGAAAGAGGAGGCAATAATTTGAGTCTTGGTCCAAACTTAGGAACTGAATAATCTTGCTTAAACTCTCCAAGCCTCTGTTCAGGAAGCTTGGGGTAAATGGGGATAATAATGCAGAGTTGCTGTAAGAATTGAATGAGATTGTATCTATCTATATTTGACATACATATTTCACAAATGTATATTTCAGATATATACCAATACTGTATATATGAAGCCCCAGAGAACCCATCGTTATTTTTACTGGAATGCAGATAGAGTCATGAGGAAGGAGTAGTCATCTCTGCCTACAAAGGTCTGCAAAGGTTTTGTGGAGGAGAAGAGACTTGAGGCAAGCTTTTCTTTTTCCTGTAGACATAAGCAGAGAGGGCTGTTCAAGCGCAGGTAACAACATGGGAAATCAGGGAGACAGGAAACAGCCAGGGACATTTCAGAAAGGTCAAGTACACTGAGAGCCCTGGTTTCCACGGGGGCAGGGAGGGGTGCCAATGGTGGAAGATGGCCCCAGAGAGGCAGTTGGTGTCTGCTCCAGCCTTGTCCCTGGACCTTTAGGTTGTTGTGTGATTTCCACCCTCCTTCTCAGCACTTCTCAGCTTCATCTTCCCACTTAGCCTTACCTTCCCATGCAGCCCTTAGCACCGCTGAGAGTGGTTAAACAGCATCTGTCACTTTGCCTGTGCTCAGCTTGAAAAATCTTCCAGGATGGAGACCTCATGGAAGATTTCCCTCACAACCACATTTTCCCAATCCTTTGCCTACAGAAGGAGAAAGTGGTATTGCTTCACCAGCCAGAGTGCATGCACAGATGTGGAGTAGGACTAGGGAGAATAGGCTGAGGGATGGGTAAGCAGAACCCAGATAGAGATCTGACACCCTTTCCCGGTGACCTCAAATGAATCAGTAGCCTCTTTGATTCTAACTTTTTGTATCATCAGCACAAGGGCCCCATGTTCCTGGGGTGGTTCTGAGAAGGAGGGAGGAGGCACAGGGCCTTTAAGAGAAGAGTACAGCCTAAAGAGAACTTTTATTTCCCGGATTGTGGCTGGGTGGCTGGGCAAAAGAGCAAAAGAGTGTGGCGGGTTTATATTGGCCTGTTTGCCTGGAAGGGCTTGGTGTTCCCACGGCTGCACACCCTTCCTCTCCTTCTCAGCAAACAAGGCCCCAGATGGAGCTCTGGTTGCCAGTCAGTGCTTTGATGTCATACTTTGAGGCTGTCTATCAGGAGTATCAGGAGGTGTGTGTGCAGTGGTAGCCAGCATAGCTCTGGTGTTAACCCTCATAAAACCATGGGAGGAGAGAGTCTGGATTGAGCAAGAGATCTTAGGCAAGAGATTGACACTTGCCTAAGTCTCCTTAAAATTAAGTGACTGAATCAGGGTTGAAATTGAGACACTTCATACCAAGTTCATGCTCTTTCCACCATTTCACCCACAAAGCTGTCCATGATGCTCCAAAGCATGGGTCACTGTAGTTCCAAGATGGAAGAGCAGGCTGCATCAGAAACCCTGTGAGAAAGAATCATGCAGATTGGAGCTTGCAAGTTTCAAACTTAAAAACTGTGGGGAGGAGACCCAACAAAGGACAGGGAGAGCAGTGGCGAGTCCTAGTAAGGATGGGAGGGAAAGGCTCTGTGTGGAGTTTAAAGTTGGAGGTCTAGCATTTAAATGTACATTACCAGAAAGAGGAAACACAGGGGCATTGGAGAGTGGGCATGGCTGGGTTCATGGTTGTGAGGGATCAGTCATTGCTCAGAAAATACTTCAGAAACAGCCACTGAGTGCAAGCATGAAAGAAACATGAAGCACTTACTGTGTGCAAAGTGAGAAAGAGGAGCAAAACAGGGTTCCTGACTTCAAGAAGAATGTGCTCTCTCACTCTCTTTAGTTATGCCCACTCTTGTCAGGGAGAGTACCTGATCAGGGTCAGTTTCATTCCAGAAAGAAAATCTGATTGGTCACACCCACATCAGAAGTCCTGGTGGGATGCAACAGGTGACTTCATTTTCCCATTGTTTATCTGTCCTCTCATGCAGAATCAACCTGGGAAGGACTTCTAGGTGCTTCCCTCTCTCTTGAAAGCTCCCTTTTCTCCTCAATAGCCCCTCTGTCTTTGCATCCCAGGGGGTTGCATCAGACCCTGGAGGTTTCCTGCCTGCCCTCTTTCCCCAGCCTGCAGTGGTGAGTTGGATCCTCCAGGCTTTAGATCTTCCACAGTCTTCACAGAGCAGCATCCACTGCACAAATAGTGATCCCCCATGTTAATTTCCCCTCTTGGTGCACAGCTTCAACCTGTTCTTGTGCTCATAGAGTCCTGTCAATGAATCTACTAGGTTTTGTTGAAGATTTTCTCCCTATGAAGGGTGAGAAAGAATGAAATTGTCGAAAGGCAAAGGAGAACCCAGAAATGCCAAATCTTGAGAAGGGCTTAGCTGGGAAGACATGATCACTTCTTCCATGAAGCCCTCCTGACCTCCGCAGACTGAGGTGATGTTGACCATACCTGCTGGAAAGCTAGGGATCCCGCAAATGTCTGCTTAATTGAGCATATAGTACATAGCTGTCTAGGATGTCTTACCCGGGTGTCACTTTGGGACATAGGCATTTCATATCTAGTAATGTGGACACTATCAGAATTCCTAAGTGGGAATCCACTCTCTCCCACTCAGCTGCCGGCTCGAGGCAAATTTCTGGATCCCCCTAAGTCTTAGTTTCCAAGAATATAAAATATACGTAGTGAGGGTACTTTCTTCATTAGACGGTGGTGCACATCAGAAGAGATTATCCATGTAAATAGTACTGGGCCCATAGTAAATACTCAGTAAGCCTCAATTATTACTACTTTTCTAGGAGACAGAGGGGAAGGAGATGGCTTTGTGTGATGGTCAGGAACATGGAGGAGGCTGGACATAAACTCATTTTAGAGGGTGGGGGCAGAGAGCATTGAATACTTATTGTGCGTTGACACCTGGCATATGCTTGCTGATTTAATCCTCCGCACAAGCCTTCAAGTTTTCCCTTTGTCAAGATGAACCGACTGAGCTGAGCGATGTTATGCAAACCTGCTCAAGGTCACACGGCTAATTAATTACAGAGCTTGGCCTCAAATGCAAATTTATCTGACCTCAGAGTAAGGCATTTTAGGGACAAGCAAAGACCCAGGACTAGGAAAGCCCCGGGTCATCCAGACTCTTTGACTATAAGAGAAGGAATATGTAAAAGTAGAAAGATAGTGCTGGAAAGGAAAGGCAGGTGGGGCTGGGAGAAGAAGTTCTCCAGTATCAGGCCAAGGAAGTTGGACTTCTCCAAAAAATACTAGAATGCCATTTCTGGGGTGGGTACAGAAAAGAAAGCTGATGAAAGGTGTGGAAAGGGGTCCAGATTATATGATAGACCATGCCATTGGCAGTTGAAGATCTCAGCAGGAGTGAACAAAGAGAAGACTTAGTGTTGGTCATTCTCCTCTGTGTGCTCCAGAAATGCCCGTCCTTTGTCTTGCGTTCAGTGATGCTGTTTGTAGGATTTCCAACTCACATCTCAGCATCTGAATGTTCTGCAAACAGCAGCCAGGTTCTGTGGGGGAGGGAAGTGCTGCCCACGAGCATACTGTTAAAGGAGCGACTGCCTCGTCTGCCTTCTCTGGAGTGTCATGAACTGCAGAATACTGCTGGGCCAGATGCTTCCATCCCAAGAAGCTGTGTCTTGGGATTCAAAGAAGCTCTCCCAGCCTTGCCACTAGTTAGCAGCACAAGTGTGCACAATCACTTCACCTCTGAGAACTTCATCTCCCTTTTGTATGATGGGAAGAAAACAGTAGCCCCTGTTCTAGCCATTGTGATGTGAGTGTCAAGGAAGCTCATCTTTCTGAAAAGTGAAGAATTATTCTCTAAGCCCTTCCTTTGCCACCCTGATACCTTCTTCCTCCTGCTCCCATCCCGAAGTATACTTGATAGAATTTAATGATTAGGTTTAATTCTGGAAACATGTACAGGCCACCAAAGTAAGCACTGGACATGCAGAAGCAGATGAGGTGCCATCCTATCTTTAAACCTTTCTCTCTTTACTAGAGGAATTACAGACAGGAACATAAATGGCCACAGGTAACTCAGATCCCCCCGACCCATCCCTCCCAGCACTGGCAAGGTATCACGTGAGCACTTTCAATGCAAGGCACTGACTTCTCTCCTTACCTTTGTTATTTTATTTAATCTATAAAACAAGCCTGCCTTGGAGACTTTAAAACAGAAGCTCATCAAGAGAAACGTGCCCAAGGCCATCCAGCTACTGAGTGGCCGTCAGAATTCTCATCATGGCACCAGACCTCAAAACCTTTCTTTTGCCAACTAGCCTTAGAATTGGTCAAATATGCCTCCTTTTTCAGACTGACCTTTTACTTCCCACCCATATGCGGGCGACTTGTTTCAGGGCCTCTCCTTTATCACAGAGATGATTGAAATAATGAGTGCCCTGGCCTCCCTGCATCTAGCTAACATCTTCCAAATCCATCCACCCCAGGGCCACCAGAGTGAACCTTCTCAAACACAGGTATAATCATGTCACTGCTGTTTTAAACTCTTGAATGGCTTCCTCAGCCCACAAGATAAGGTCTAAATTCCCTGATGTGCCATGCAGAGCCCTTGCTGATCCTACCTTTGCAAACTTCTTTTCAATGCCCTCCTGCACCCTCCAGTCAAGCAAACAAGAACACATACCTAGCCCCAGCCATCAAGTCCTCCCTGGGTCTGTATGCTGGAATTCCATTTTTTCTTTCATCAATTTAGGAAAACCCTACTCATGTCTTAAAATCAAAGGTCTCCTCTTATAGAAAGCCTCTCTAAACCAACATATGCCCAGCTAACGAACCCATACCTGGTACTGTCTACTATAATTGTGAGTTTTAGTAGAAGAAAGTTGATCTGATGAACGATGATACAAGGACATCCCTGACATAACATGGGACAAAGGAAGGAGCATTTAACTCTCTGTCGCTGGTAATAGTCTTTGGGAACACATCACAGATTGGCAGTATCTGAGCCGGATTTCGAAGGAAAAATTGGATTCATTTAGGTCATTGTGCCTTGGATTCCCAGCCATCACCAGGGAGAATGTCAATATTGAATCCTGTTGAGGATGAAGAAGATAAAGTCTCCCAAATAAACCAGGATCGCGGTGTCTTTTGTTCCTCTAGGTTGGGCTGCCGGCCGCTGGCTAGGGCAATGAGCCAGGTGTCCCTTGGCACTTTGACATTTTAAGAGCTCTGGCACCAGTGGCAAGTGTGAGTTAATTTGATATTTACTAAGATTCACTTGCTTCATAAACATCGAGCTGCAGCCATTGGTGAGGGGACTATGGACTGTTGACAACTGTCATCATTTTACTGACTCAGACATCTTTTGTTGCTGTTAGAAAAGAAACACCAACCTTCTGACTGCCTTTAGGAGCCTGGGACTCTCATAAAACAGCACTATCTTGGATGTTTTTCTCTGGGAAACCAGAAACAGGTTCCTTGAGTCCTGACCACACCAGCAAAGAGAACAAAAAAGCAATCACTGTCATTATCACCATCATTGTTGTGATCATCATCATTATCATGGCATCCTCTGTCTTCTAAGAGCCTCTGTAACATTGCTAAGAACCATCTTCCCTTTGGTCCTATCTAACTTTAAACGTGCCAAGTAAGGACATCCTCATTCTCAAGAAGATAGTTTTCTACTTCTGCAATTTATATTTTAATCTTATTACAATGTATCTTTTTGTTTTTCATTTTTTTCACTTTTTACATTTCCACCACATAGCTCCTATTTAAACTCCTAAATCTTAATCAGAATGAACACTTACTTTGTTGGGATTTATGTATTTTGAATATGTATAGCCTATAATTATGCTTTCTGCCCCCAAACACATTTTTAGGTCTTACTTTTTTTTGTTAAAGTCAACCCCTCTATTCTCTCATTTTATTTCCAGTGCTTCCGCTCCTTTTAGAACGTGAATTTTGTTAGAAGGGTTATTACTTCCCTGCCGCTAAGGGTGGATTAGGCCATCTGTCATGAATCCTCACCTGACAAAGAGAATGTTAACAACTACTACTTAGGATGGGCTTGGTACTATCCTGGCACTGGATACGATTTCTGACTTAAATTTATTGTTTCACTGATTATTACAATGGCCCTGAAGGTTTCAGGTTATTATTGTTCTCAACCTACAGGTATGGGGATTAGGCTCAGCAGGGGTTGAATGACGTGTTGAAGGTCAGAGAGTTGGTGAATGACAGAATCTGCCTGCCTCTGATCCAAAGTCCAGCATCCCACACAACCTTTCACTTTGAGCTTCCATTGACATTAGTTTTTATTTCTCCTTCTTTAAAAATTACATTAAATATAGAAAATAAGATCTGGGAGTCAGAAAATACTGGACACCCTACAATTTTCCTCACGATTTCTTTAGGGCTCCCAGCAGGGGTGAAATTCCATGTCCTTGGTTAAATCTGTTGAATTCATTTTTAGGAGTTATAATTCGACAAGAAGCTCTAACAACACACTCCACTGGCAGTCAGGACTGCAGCAGCCTTGCCTGTCTGCCATGATCTTACTTTGTTCCTCTCCGTTTTCCTAGCATGGTTTGTCCTTTATAAACCAGCCTCATCTGGGAATAGTGTGCGTTTGTTAATTACCTTTGCAGAGCCAGCAGATGGTGCAGAAAGCACTGCGTTGTCGGAGGACCTAAGCCAAAAAAGAGAAGAGGGAGAGAGGGTGGCATCTGTTTATTTGTTTAATTTCTTCAAGAGGAAATGGTGGGTATAAAAATAAAACTAGTCATCACTAAGCATCTCAAAGTGAGGAACACTTCTACCGTCACATAACAATGGTTTAAAATAAAATTCTATTTCAGGCCCCAAAGCTTTGGAAATTTGAAGAAGTATTTGAAACCTGGAACTGGCCATGCTGGCTCAGTGAGGGTCCATTGGCCAATCCTGAACATTGGCCAAGTTTACCTGTCAGATGCTGTGCCCCAGACCTAGGTGTGGAAAACCAGCCAGCAAAGCAGGTTCCTCTGGAAGTCCCCACCATCACCTTCTTCTCCATTTAACCAAAGACCAGGTTAGCTTCTAATTAACAGGGTTTACTAGCCTCTCTTTCTACAGTTTTAGTGGTAGGTGTCCCGCATGTAATCTATAGCACTGTCCTTGGAATCAGAGAATATTCCAGATGAAAGGGCCCTTAAAACCATTGCAGTCAAACCCCCTCATTTCAGAGAGTGGGACATTGGGACCCAGAGCAGAGAAAGGCTTTACTCAAGTCACCAAGCCTATTAGTGGCAGAGCCAGAATTAGAAGTGAAGTTCCCCTGTCTTTCAGCTTGCCGCCTCTCCCCTACTCTGCCAGGTAAGCAGAAGAGGGAGAGGCAGGGGGAGGTTGGGGAGATTCCAGATGGCTCCATGAGCAAAGTCTTAGAAAAACTGCCTGCTGCAGAAAGGAACCAAATGATCAAAGCACAGAGGTAGCAGGCACACGACTTGAAAAACAAAAAATAGTCCAGAGTAACTAGAATACTGGGTGTCAGAGACAGGGCAAGAAAGGTTGTGGGGACTTGATTGTGAAGGGCCTTGTCATCAAGAAAATGCAGCACCAAAAATGTAAGTAGGAAACAATTATGTCTGGGCCTGTGCCCAAGATGGTGGTGATGTGAGGATGGGTTGATGAGGGAGATTAAGAGGGGGAGGTCACCCAGGAGCTAGATGAGGAGTATCCAAATCAATCTGGTGGTGGTAGAAACAAAGAGGTTTCATCTCCCTTCACTCCACAGGAACGTCTCTGTTCAAGGTCACTAATGACCTTGGGCTTGCCAGATCCAATGGCTGCTTCTCTGACCTCACATTTCTTGATATAGTCAACCACGATCTTCTTCAGATACTTCATAAGGTGGGCGGGGGTGGAGGTGGGGGTAGAGAGCTATGCTTAAAAATAAGAAACGGAAATCTCCTTGGAGGGAGGAAGACAACTTCCTTTAGGATCCAGCCCCTCCCTGGCAAGGAGCTCCCACTGGGTCAAACTACACACGGAGCAGCCCCAATCCAGGACAAGCAGGGCAAAAGAGAAGTCCTCTATTTGGGTTCAAACACTGAATTGAAAATACAGCACTTAGAACATATATGACCTGTTCTAGCTACAGGCATGCTTTTCATCATCAATAGGTAAAAGTCAAAATACCTTAGCAAGCAGATAAGCCTCTATGACTTCTTTCTACTTTTCATTCTTAACTCCATCATTATCTTTCTTCTGAATAAACTGAGCTTACAGCAAACCAATGATTTAGAAAGCTAACAAAATGCTATACAATCTCACAGAAGTTTAAGTTCCAGATCAAGGGAAGTGATTGGCCTTCATTCTTCTGCATTGATTTGACCATATCTGGAGTTCATTCTCTGCCCAGTTCTGGCCTTACATTTGCAAAGAGACAATTACAAGATGGAGAAATAACCCAGCATGGGAAGCGCATCAACAAATCTAAATGTGTGCCTGTGAGGCCTATATACATTTTGCTCAGTGAAATCTTTATGCTCCTTCAATAACTGTTTTCCAGTGTTTGAAGGACTATATGTTGACAATAAAGCAGGTTGATTTCAGAAGAAAAACTTCTAGTCCATAGGTAAATCATCCATGAAGTTGAATTTAGCTTCACGTAAATATTAATCTTCAAAGGGATTGACTGCTGAGAAGGACAGCTGCTTTGTGTACCTGGGAGTGTGCATGCATATGCCTCATGGCCACCTGCAGAGAAAAGAGAGCTGTGGGTCCTGTTAATGGAAGAGTAAATTATTTAAAATGTAGCCTTCTCTTAGTGACCATCAACAGGTTCCAGAATTTCTTTTTTCTTTGTTTTTTTGAGACGGAGTCTTGCATGTTTCCCAGGCTGGAGTGCAGTGGCACGATCTCAGCTCACTACACGCTCCACCTCCTGGGTTCACGTCATTCTCCTGCCTCAGCCTCCCGAGTACCTGGGACTACAGGCGCCCGCCACCACGCCTGGCTAATTTTTTGTATTTTTAGTAGAGACGGTGTTTCACTGTGTCAGCTTTCCTGACGTCTTGATTTGTGTATTTGAACTTTTTATTGAATGCGTCACTGACTTGGAAAGTCTCCTCTTTTTCATGTTTGTTTATTTGTTTTCAATTCAGGTTTAATCAGATCCTATCATGTAAAATTGCATATACGCAAACCTTTATGCAATACCCCTATGCATGATTACGTACCAGGCAAAGAAAATTGAAATGAAAGGTAGGATGCCATGACAATAATTCCAACACAGACAATTTCTTAGCTGATGAGACATTACAGGCTACCAATCTGACTTGGACATTTAAGTTTATGATAAGGAATGTGGAGTCATAGTTAAATGTTAATAGCTATTTAGTTTAATAACATTTGGACTAGTTTTGCTAAAGAACAAGTATACTGAGACGAGACTCCAGGAGGAGCTGTTTAAGAATGGCCAATTCTTTGCAGCTATTTATCTGCATAGAAAAAAGTTTGTTCAATTCTATGCAACACAAACGAAATTCAAAAGTAACATAAATGCTGCAGCTTACCGAAAAGTTTAACTGTTGTCCGTGCTCTCGTGACTCATTGGTTTTATTGATGGTCTTTAAATATATGACACAAATTAAAACAATTAGATTATGTTTCTATTATCATATTACTTAGAGTTTTAGTCATAGTTTGCATATTTGTGCTCTATGCAGATTTCATTTGAAAACAGTACTTTGCTGCTAAACAAAAATAAACAGAAAACACTGGGTTAATGGAGATAATATGGAGTTCAGAGGGAGGTGGTCTTGGGTTCAGACCCAAGCTAAGCCTAGTACCGTATGTATTCCATAGCAGGTCTTTCATAAATGCTTGCTAGCTAATGGTGACTATTCTAGTTTCCTAGTTCCCATCTTTGCTAAATCAGCTGCCTACATGCATAGCCTTGGGGTCTCCAGGTCCTTCTGCTTTACCTTTTATTTCACAAACTATCCCCTGTGAGGAAGATGCCACTTTGCATATCACTACTGTAGTTATGTTCAGAGCCCAAGAGGGATCTAGAAGGAAGGAGAACATTCATGAAAAAGCAATGGGTAATCAGACCTGCCAGGCTCTGAGCCCGAGTAGGCAGCTCAGCTCCTTGAAGAGTTTTGTTTCTCCAAAAGAAGCCCTCAGGGCAATACAGGCCTTATGCTAAGTCAACTGACCAGACCTCACCTCCTGCCACCCACCCCACCCCAAGCTTTGGGCACCACCTGTAATCTTCTCTTAGGTATAGAGCAACAAAGGCCAGTCTATTTCCCTCCACACTGGAGAGGCCATCAGGGGAAACAGAGCATGTTTGCTTCAAAGTCCAAAATATCCAGTTTTCAGCTAGAAGGCCAAACTTGCTGAATTGGGAGGGAGTGGGATCAGATGGGAGGCTGGGAGTTGTCGGCAGGTTTTCTAACATTGGGTAGGAGCTATGGCTCCTGTAAGAGGCGGTGGGGGTGGGGCTCCGGAAGGAGGATTAAGGGAGCATTGCCAGAACTGGCTGGCTCAAATCATGCACATTCTTGGCAAGAGGGAGCCTTTGGATGAGGAAATCTCAAGAAGCTGCAGGAAGGGTAGTCTTTTCTCTGCCTAAGTGTTTGCGAAGTGTGGAAGAGAATCACATGCTTTATTAGATTGTAAGCCAGAGAGTCAATTCTCTGCAAAAATAAAGCCGACAAACAAAACCAAAACAACTTAAATAGGTCATCAAGAAAGAGTCTTCTTGGTATTGACAATCAAATTTCCCCTGCAGATTTTACTTGTAAACACGAAATCTGTCTTGTTGCCCTGCTGGGATAGCTTCCTACTTAGCCTCCCTGACCCCAGGATTATTCTCTTCTGTCTGCTCTGCACATGGACAGTAGAATGGCCATCTTAGGTGGCATTCTGAGGATGACATTTCATGGCATTACCTTTCTGTTTCTTCCTGTTGCCTACAAATAAGGTTAGGCTCTTGACCCTGAATTCAAAGTCTTCCACAATCTGTACCCAAACTGCTTTTTCAAAAAGCTTATTTCCAATCAATTTTGCTTTCTGTTTCCCCTTCAAACATCCTACTCTCCAAATCCATGTCTCACCTTCTGTTACTCATTTTATTCTCAGTGGCCACTCTTTGCTCCCGTCTTTCCATGTCCAAGTTCTATCTTCTCTAAAAGATCTGCTTCAATTGTTATACCTACTACAAAGCCTTCCCCAGAAACAATCATTAAGAAAGCCAACTTTACTGTAGACGTGCCCTTTCACCTACTGGTGCTATGATTTGGGATTAGATATGTAACTTCTGTGAGCCTCAGTTTACTCCACTATAAAATGAGAAAAACTTACAGGGTGGCATGCAATTTAACTGAGAAAATCATATAGAGTACTTAGCACAGTGTCAAGCACATAGTGATTAGAAACTCAATCTTTTAATGTATTATTAAGTTTTCCATGTTCCACTTTATTTTATAGTGGCAAGAAATGTCCTCCTATCACTTTATTCTGCTTTTAAAATAATTCCTGCAAGACTTTAGAAAGCCTATGAAAAAATTCACATAACCAATAGACAACTTCAGATTTACATGTTTATCACCATGTGCCACTTTGTGCCAATTCACATGTGGAATCTTGTGATAAGTCTAATTTACCACAGACATTTTAACTAAGCATTATATTCTACCTGCTCCCTAAAGGAACATAAAGCACACATTTGCAATACTGCAGAAGTTGTTTCCTGCTCAGGTTACCAGAACATACAGATATCATTCCATGTTTATAGTGCACTTCAGGGTTTTCAAACTATGGCTTTTATTTGCTCACCACACATTGCTGGGAGTTAAGATGTGTAGCAATCATTCTACTGAGGATGAGAGAGATTCACAGTGATGAAGTGAGACCACCAAGTTAATGTCATAGACTGTGCGGAAGCAACGTAAGTGATGTGGCCACAGGGTAGATACTCAATAATAACTGATGAAGTGATTGACTGGATGAAAGAAGTGAGCTGCTGTATTAGTCTGTTCTCGCATTGCTATAAAGCACTACCTGAGACTGGGTAATTTAGAAAGAAAAGAGGTTTAGTTGGTTTATGGTTCCACAGGCTGTACAGGAAGCATGGGTGGCAGGCCTCAGGAAACTTACAATCATGGCAGAAGGTGAACACATCCTACATGGCTGGAGCAGGAGGGAGAGAGCAAAGGTGGAGGTGGTACACTCTTTTAAACAACCAGATCTTATGGGAACACACTCACTATCATGAGAACAGCAAGGGGGAATTCCGCCCCCATGATCTAATCACCCCCTATCAGTCCCCTCTCCAACATGGGGGATTACAACTGGACATGTGATTTGGGTGGGGACACAAATCCAAACCATATCAGGGAGGCATCAGTGCTGAGAGAGAGAATACATCAAAAGTTAGAAGAGAGTAAGATTTATCTACAATGTCCTTCACAAAGTTGAAGGGCTGTATTTGCCAGGCTATTTCAGTTTTGACAGAATTACCACCTGGATTTGATTAAAGCAAAGTAAAATCTACTGACTCCTACAAATGGGAAGCCAGGGGACCAAGTTGCCTTTTGTCTAAGAGTTGATTCAGGGCTCAAGTGAGGTTGTTGGTTTTCTTTCTCTGGTTCTCTCTCTCTCTCTCTCACACACACACACATTCCCTACTTTGCCAGCCAAACTTCCCGTGCTTAAAGGAGAAGACAGCACCAGTGCCCTGAGCTTCACATCCTTCCTGTTCTAAGGTCAAGATGATAAAAGGGGTGGGGAGGAAAAGTGCTGGGCTTCCAAGTCCAACAACTAAAAAAAGGTCCTGGTAACTCCATATGAAAGAGATTTTAGTCATTTATGGAGTATCCAAGTGACCATCTGTATTCTATCATGATACGGACTTCTGTTCTCCTAGTCTGGCCCTGAAACATCAGGAAATGAAAATAGTTCACTCCCATTGGGCAGTTACAAAATGTCAGCCTCTGTTCTTTTATTTATGTATTATCTCACTGAGTTCTTTAAGCAACTACTTACTGTAGTTCTGATGTGGTTTGGCTGTGTCCCCACCCAAATCTCATCTTGAATTGTAACTCCACAATTCCCTTGTGTCATGGGAGGATCCTGATGGTAGGTAATTGAATCATCAGGGTAGGTCTTTCTCATGCTCTTCTTGTGATAGTGAATAAGTCTCACGAGATCTGATTGTTTTAAAAACAAGAGTTCCCATGCACAAGCTCTCTCTTTGCCTGCCACCATCCATGTAAGATGTGACTTGCTCCTCCTTGCCTTCTGCCATGATTGTGAGGCCTCCCCAGCCATGTGGAACTGTAAGTCCATTGAAATCTCTTTTTCTTCCCAGTGTCAGATATGTCTTTATCAGCAGCATGAAAACAGACGAATACAGTAAATTGGTACTGAGAGTGGGGTGCTGCTGAAAAGTTACCTGAAAATGTGGAAGCAACTTTAGAACTGTGTAACAGGCAGAGGTTGGAACAGTTTAGAGGGCTCGGAAGAACCCAGGAAAATGTGGGAAAGTTTGGAATTTCCTTGAGAGTTGTTGAATGGCCTTGCCCAAAATGCTGATAGTGATATGGGCAATAAAGTCCAAGCTGAGGTGGTCTCAGATGCAGATAAGGAACTTGTTGGGAACTGGAGCAAAGGTGACTCTTGTTATGTTTTAGCAAAGGGACTGGCAGCATTTTGCCCCTGCCCTAGAGATTTGTAGAACTTTGAACTTGAGAGAGATGATTTAGGGTATCTGGCAGAAGAAATCTCTAAGCAGCAAAGCATTCAAGAGGTGACTTGGGTGCTGTTAAAAGCATTCAGTTTTAAAAGGGAAACAGCATAAAAGTTCACAAATTTGCAACCTGACAATGTGATAGAAAAGAAAATTCCATTTTCTGAGGAGAAATTTAAGCTGGCTGCAAAAATTTGCATAAGTAATGGAGATCCAAATGTTAATCCCTAAGACAACGGGGAAAATGTCTCCAAGGCATGTCAGAAGTCTTCACAGCAGCACCTCCCATCACAGGCCTGGAGGCCTAGGAGGAAAAAGTGGTTTTGTGGGCCGGGCCTAGGGTCCCTGTGCTCTGCATAGCCCAGGGACTTGGTGCCCTGCAACCCAGCTGCTCCAGCTGTGCTGAAATGGGACAATGTAGAGCTCAAGCCATGGCTTCAGAGGGTACAATCTCCAAGCTTTGGCAGCTTCCATATGGTGTTGAGCCTGCAAGTGCACAGAAGTCAAGAATTGAGGTTTGGGAGCCTTTGCCTAGATTTCAGAATATGTATGGAAATGCCTGGTTGCCCAGGCAGAAGTTTGCTGTAAGGGTGGGGTCCTCAGGAAGAGCCTCTGCTAGGGTAGAGCAGAAGGGAAATGTGGGGTCAGAGCCCCCACACAGAGCTCCTACTGGGGCACTGCCTAGTGGAGCTGTGAGAAGAAGGCCACGGTCCTCCAGACCCCAGAATGACAGATCCACTGGCAGCTTGCAGTATGTGCCTGGAAAAGCCAGACACTCAAGACCACCCTTTGAAAGCAGCCAAGAGGCTGTACCCTGCAAAGCAACAGGGGCAGAGCTGTCCAAGACCATGGGAACCCACCTCATGCATCAGTGTGAACTGGATGTGAGATATGGAGTCAAAGGAGATAATTTTGGAGCTTTAAGATTTGACTGCCTCACTAGATTTTTGACTTGCATGCGGACTGTAGTCCTTTTGTTTTGGCCAATTTCTCCCATTTGGAATGGCTGTATTTACCCAATGCCTGTACCCTCATTGTATCTAGGAAGTAACTAACTTGCTTTCGCTTTTACAGCTTATAGGTTTGCTTTTGATTTTACAGCTTATAGGTGGAAGGGACTTGCCTTGTCTCAGGTGAGACTTGGGACTGTGGACTTTTGAGTTAATGCTGAAATGAGTTGAGACTTGGGGAACTGTTGGGAAGGCACGATTGGTTTTGAAATGTGAGTACATGAGATTTGGGAGGGGCCAGGGGCAAAATGATATGGTTTGGCTGTGTCCCTACCCAAATTTCATCTTGAATTGTAACTCCATGATTCCCACATGTCATGGAAGGAACCTGGTGAGAGGTAATTGAATCATGAGGGTGGGTCTTTCCTGTGCTGTTTTCGTGATAGTGAATAAGTCTCATGAGATCTGATGGTTTTAAAAACAGGAGCTGCACAAGCTCTCTCTTCCCTGCTGTCATCCACATAAGTTGTGACTTGCTCCTCCTTGCCTTCTGCCATGACTGTAAGGCGCCCCCCCTGCCATGTGGAACTGCAAGTCCAATAAAACCTCTTTTTCTTCCCAGTGTCAGGTATGTCTTTATCAGCAGCATGAAAACAGACTAATATGAGTTCTATCATTATTCTCATTTATAGATGAGGAAAGTGAGACAAGGACCACTTAAGTCACTTCTCCAATGTCTTGTAGCTATTAAGTGATAGACCTAGATATGCAACTAGATTGTGGTAGAACTAGATCTTCATATCTGGGTAGTCTTGCTCCAGAGACCATACTCATAATCACCACACACCTGCACCTCAGTTACCACCTCTGTGACTTCTACATTTTATAGGACCTAGTAAAAGCCTCAGTTCCTCATGAGTAATTATACATATTGGTGGAAGGAATAGAGATAATGAATGTACTTACGATGCATTATACATACTAGGAATTCAATCAATGCTAGTTAATACACTAGCCCAAGAAGATCATTGGTTGTGGATCCTAGTATATCTCAGGAAGCTCATAGGGATAAACTGGGGCAACAAGGACCAGAACTATAAATGACTTTGAGATCTTTGTGTTAATAAGCACAGATCTTTGATACAAGGGTTGTATGTTAGACTGCCTCAATTTTGAGATAGTGAATACAATCTGGGGATGCAAGAAATAGCAAACTAACTCAAGCTGGTTTAAGCCTAAAAGAGAAATTTGTTCATTCTCATAAAAGAATTGTGCATGATAGAGCTAGTGTTCAAATAACCATTTCAGAAATATGTCTTTTTCTCTCAGTTTTACTTTCCTATATGTTGACTTATTTATTTAGGGTGGCAAAGATGGGCTCCATAGGACATCTCTCCACATTTATACCTGCATCACTTTCTGAAACTTCCATCAAAAGGCCTGTGGAATCTCTCATTGATCTGGTTTAAGTCACTTATCCATCCCTGAGACAATGACTATGGCCATGGGTATACAGTGTTCTGATTGACTACACATAACCTTCCCAGCTCACCCTTGGTTCTGCAGAGGAATATCAGGGTGCTATTGTCAAAAGAAAGACGAAAAAGATCCAAGGCAGGATAAAACGTGCCTTCACTACAGAGCATTGTAAACAAAAGCAAAAACTTTCAGTTTGTCCAGTTGAGAAAATGTTCTTGAACTTCACTGGGAAGGGGCTATGCCTTACTTGAATTTGGGAAAGTCTAAATCTGGCCTCACTTACAATGTTATCAAACTCTGTGAAAAGAAGTGAGGATGCAAACAAACAAACAAACACATACACCTTCTGTAGCCCTTAGGCTAGTGATCGTTGTTTGATACAGATGAGTGAAGAATTCCAAAAATTATCTTGTAGTTTTACACTCCTGATACAAAAACCAGTTGAGGGTTGGATATATAATCAAATATTAAGTATAAAATTAGTAAGTCACTCAAAGAAAATGTAGGAATGTATTTATATAATACATTGGAGGAAAAAAATGTGTTCACCAAAATCTTTTGGAAGACAGTATTGTGTTTGTTTGGAAGACATATTTAATAAGCTGCTTGGGTTTCTGACCAAGACCTTCAAGGAATGCTTACACATCAAAAAGCAGTTCATTAATTGCTCTGCACAATTAAAAAAAAAGAAAACCTTTTGGTGCTCACCAGAGACAGAAAAGTGGAAAGGAGAGCATGCCTGTGGTTCAAGCTATTCAGAAGGCTGAGGAGGGAGGATCACTTGAGCCCAGGAGACTGAGGCAGCAGTGAGCAATGATCGTTCCACTGCACTCCAGCCTGGGGGACAGAGTGAGACCCTGTCTCAAAAAAAAAAAAAAAAGAAAAGAGAAAAAGAAGAAAATGATAATAGGAAGTATTGTGCTAAATGGTGATGTTTCCTTCATCATAAAACCCTCTCTCTCTCTCTACCCTCCCCCAATCAGCACAAAACAATTGGTGTGAATGAATTTATTGTTGAAACTGGTGCGTGGATGGACTAAGCTTCCTGTACACGGGTCCTGCGACAGCAGATGCCACAGCTGCAGCGACTGCTACTGCACTCACATCTGGTTTCCATTTACCTAATCACAGGGTGGTGATGGGCTCTGAAAGCATGACCCCAAATGCAGAAATCATGAAAGAAACTAGGGCTAAATATGGTTGCATCACGCTAAAGAGATTCCGAATGGTTAAAATACTGTAAACAAAGTTAAAATGTCAGACAAACTGAAATAGTTTTTTTTGCAATATAGATGATCAAAGCTTATCTATATAAAAATATTTTCATACTGGTAAAAAAAAAATCAAAGGTAAATACTCCAATAGAAAGACAGGCAGATAATATGAGCTGGTCATTTTTAAAAGAAAATTAAGTGGTTATAAACATATTAAAAAGTCTATTTTTATCAAGAATGAAAGAAAGACAATCTACAATAAAGAAATCATGAAATATCATTGTCTTCCTATTACACTGGGAGAAAAAAGGAGAATAATTTCCAATGTTTGCTAGGTTGTGGGGAAATAGGCACCCTTAACAGAAATAAACTTTCCTAAGAACAATGTGGTAATATATCCTAGATCCTTAAAAGTGTATCAATCTTTAATGAAAAAAAATATTTCTGGGGACATAATCCTAAAGAAATATTTAGAGTTTAAAAAGGTATGAGTACTGCAGTATTTACTGTGGCTTATTTATAAAAGCCAAGAATTAGAAATGACCTAATATTCAAAGGCCACGATCAGCTGCAGAAACTGTGTTATGTGCATATAACATATAAATACCAGGCAACTACTAAATATTGCAATATGGATGGATATGTGTGGACATTGACATATAGTTCTAATATCTATATATTATGGAGTGAAAAAAACTGGCTAGAAAATGATGTGCATATTTTGAACCTAATTTGTCATACAGAAAAACACACAAACACAAACAGAAAGAAAAATGCCCAAAGAGCATTGGCCAGATGTTTGCAGAGGTTATTTTTGGGTGATTGGATTATAGGTGCGTCCTAGTTTGTTTGTTGCTGCTATAACATAATCCCAAAGACAGGGCAATTTATAAAGAACAGAAATGTATTTCTCACAATCCTGGAGTCTCGAAAGCCCAAGATTAAAGTACCTGTAACTGCAATTGTCTGGCAAGGACCACTCCCTGCTCCCAGGAGGGTGACTTATTGCCACATCTCGGGGTGGAAAGGAATGCTGTGTCCTCACATGATGGAAGGTGAAATGGTGAGAGACCGGATGCCGCGTGAAAGCTTTCATAAGGCTCTCAATCACATTCACATTCACAGGGAGGAGCCCTCATTGCCTAATCACCTATTGAAGGCCCACTTCTTAATACTGTCACATTGGCAACACCTGAATTTTGGAGGGGACACATTCGAACCACAGCATGGTCTTTTCTAGTTTTGTTTTGTTTTTTGTTTTAATAATTCATCTCCATGTTCCGAATCTCCTGAAAAGAAAGTTAGATTCTGTAGATTCTGACATCATAAAACAATACACATAAAATCAGAGTGATAGGCATAGGTTGTGCCATGGAAGAGGTAAGTATAGCACACTCTAGGAGCACAGGGAAGAGCCTTACAACACGCCCTGGGGAACTCAGATTCTGAGCTATCTTCCTTTGTACCATCCCTCTTCCCTGCTCTCCTACCACAGCCTGGCATCTCTGAATAGGGGCGTCTTTCCACTACAAGTCATTCTCCTGAACATCACCAATGAGCTGGACTATCCTGGATTCTCTGGTGCCCGTCAAAATTCACCTATCCTCTGGTGCTAGCCCCGGAGTCCCGGTGTTTACCAGTGTGTCCCTGCTTCTGTGGCCTTTACTCATATTGTTCTTGCTGCCTGGAAAGTTGGCCAGTCATTCTCTTCCCAGTGATCTCCTTAAAGATTGTTTAAATGTCAAATTCACTGAATTAATCTTTCCCCTTGTCTCTGGCCATACCTGCATCCTACTCTGTTGTTTGGATGCTGGGGTCCCCCAGTGACTTGGAGCTCCTTCCTCATGCCAGCTTCCCAGCCTGGCCTTCTGGCTGGGATTTGGGCAGTGTGTCTCTGCTGCCCCATACGACAAAACCTCGAATGAAATACCATTCATTGCTCACGAAAGTGAATGCTCACCTGAGCCTGGGAGGGTCACACAGAATCCCTCCCTGCTTTACTGCTGGGAATAAAATCCAACCCCTTCACCATGACTTAGGAGGCTCTGTTAGGTCTGACACTGCTTTGTGGACCAGCTATCCTCCTCTGCTCCTGTCCTCCCACTTCTGGAATGTGGCCACCACAGTAGAAACTGGGTTGTTTGCCTGGGTGATGGGGAAGTCATTGGCTCCAAGTATGCTGATGAGAGCTGAATGAGCTAACAAGTGCCCAGTGGTTGGGAGTAGGGCTGGTGTCCAGGGACATGTAAACTGGCAGCCGTGTGAGGCCCATCCCTCCCCCATCATTCAGGGCTACAATTCGTTTTTAGTATTTACAACCTATCAAATGTGGTGGTCACAGGGTTTTTGCAAATAACAGTGGCATTTCTCAGCCCATAATTGGGAAATTCCCCCGAGTTTTCTAAGATTGATCAAAAGGTATGTGCTCCGATGACATGATGTACAGGAGTCATCTCAGAAAATATCTGATTGGATTTGTTTTTAAGGAGATTCCTTGGACTGAGCAGAAGTGAAGAGACCAGTCAGGAGACCCTGTCTCCAGCTGGTCTCTGGTCTGGGAAGGGTGACAATAATGGAGATGGAGACACGTAGCTCAAATGGGGTATAATTTGGAGATAAAGTTGACAGGATTTACTAATGCGTGTGATAGAGAAGGGGAGATGGAAAAGGAAAAATTTTGGGAATTTTTTGTTTTTAGACTGAGCAACTGCATGAATGCATGATGGTGTATTTACTGAGAGGGAAAGGAGGCAGGCAGAGTAGGTTACAACTGTGGAACAGTTTATAGTGTGTTGGAGCGGGGGAAGGGAGGGTCTTCTGTTCCCCTCACATTATGTTTGAGATGCTTGAGACATCCAAGTGAAGATGGCAATTATGCAGTTGTTTATGTAAACTTGGAGCACAAAGTCTGGGCTAGAGATAGAAATCCTGTAATCAGCCAGGTGCGGTGGCTCACGCCTATAATCCCAGCACTTTGGGAGGCCGAGGCAGGCGGATCACAAGGTCAGGAGACTGAGACTATCACGCCACTGAGCTCCAGCCTGGGCAACAGAGTGAGACTCTGTCTCAAAAAAAAAAAAAATCCTGGAATCATCAACATAGGGGTAGATTTTTAAATCACCAAAATACATGAGCAAATGTACAGAGAAGGATTGTAGAGAGTACCCAAGACCAACCCGTGAGAGAAGCTGGGTCATCTTTTATAACTTTTCTGTATTCCAGCTTTCTTATCTGTAATATGAAGCTTAAAAATGTACAGCATGTAGTTAAACTATATAAATTCAGCTTTTACCATTAGCATTATTGAAGATCAGTAAAAGGAGAGGCTAACAATGAAGACACAAAAAAGGAGACAATTAGGCCTGAAGAAAATGTGGAGCATGTAGTTCCTTTTAGAGAGCATGTACATGTGCGTGTGCCCATGTGTGCATACATGGTTATTTACATGTGCTCATGCATATATATGTCCATGTGCAGGTACATGACTAGACACCTGTGCATACCTGTGCATAGACACTGCACATTCCTATATCTGTGTATGTTATATGTGCACCTGCACATATGTATGCATACTTTCATGTATGTGTGTATGCATGCATGTGTGTGCACATGTTTGTATATGCAGTTGTGGTAGGAATAGAGGGGACTCAAATACTCAAGAAAAAAAAAAATCCCTGCCTTTAAGAAAATCTTAAAAGACCAGACCCAATTCTGTTCTGTTTACAACCTGAATGCATCCAAAGATGACTTTTTAAAAAGTCATTGTTGAACAACAACAACACAATCTAACACCAAGGTCTTAGTCTATTTTGGGCTATTATAACAAAATACCATAAACTGAGTAGCTTATAAACAATAGAAATTAATTTTTCTCCTTCCTGGAGGCTGGGAAGTCCAAGATCAAGGTAGATTTGGTGTTTGATAAGGGTCCACTTTCTGATTCATAGATGGCACCTTCTTGTCATCTTCTTATGTGGAGTGAGTGTCTGTCTGGGATCCCTTTTAAAAAGAGCACTACTCTCTTTCATAAAGGCTATTTCCCCATGACCTAATCACCTCTCAAGGGCCCCAAACCCAAATAACATCACATTGGGAGTTACAATTTCAACATGTGAATTTTGAGGGGACACAAAGATTCAGACCATAGTGATACAGTTTGATTATGTGTCCCCACCCAAATCTCACCTTGAATTGTGATAATCCTCACATATCAAGGGCGAGACCAAGTTGAGGTAATTGGATTGTGTGGGTGGTTCCCCCCATGCTGTTCTCCTGATAATGAATGAGTCTCACAAGATCTGATGGTTTCAGAAGTATCTGGCATTTCCCCTGCTTGCACTCACTCCATCCCGCTGCCCTGTGAAGGTGCCTGCTTCTCCTTTGCCTTCAGCCATGATTGTGAGTTTCCTGAGGCCTCTCCAGCCATGCAGAACTGTGAGTCAATTAAACCTCTTTCCTTAATAAATTACCCAGTCTTGGGTATTTCTTCATAGCAGTGTGAGAATGAACGAATACACATAGCATCCAGGTTTACATATAATGTAGTTTTAGCAAGTCCAGCATGATTATATCTGTCCTAAGCCATAAAGCTCCCTGTACATTCTAGTGTAACTTAATACAGTTGAGCATGGGCTGTTTTTAAATACTTACCTATGGGCTCTCTCATGAAATTCTGGGTATAAATACCCAGGGCATTATTTTGAACAGAATGGGACACAGAATGAAAACAGGAGAAATCCCAGAAATATCATTTAAAGAATTGACTTAATGGAAAAGGGGTTGTGTCCTGTATCTCATTTTATTTACTAATGACATTTCACTGAGTTCTTAGGCAATTTGGAGAATAGTTTCGTAAAATAATAACAATAAAATCCACAGTCCTTGAGGAATACATTGAGATTTTCAAAGCATATTTGCATCAGCTCCTTTTCTCCTTAGCCTTGTGTGAAGGAGGACAGAGAAGCCATCAAGAGTCCTGGAACCAAATATGGGCCTGAAGTCTGCCTCAGTCTCTCCATTAGTTTCTTGTGGCTTGGCCAGGCATGGTGGCTCATGCCTGTAATCCCTCAATTTTGGGAGGCTGAGGTGGGCAGATCACTGGCGGTCAGGAGTTTAAGACCAGCCTGGCCAACATGGTAAAACCCATCTCTACTAAACAAAAATTACCCAGACCTGGTGGTGCATACCTGTAATCCCAGCAACTAGGGAGGCTGAGGCAGGAGAATCGCTTGAACCTGGTAGGCAGAGGTTGCAGTGAGCTGAGATTGTGCTTGTGCCACTGCATTCCAACCTGGGTGACAAAGCGAGACTCTGTCTCAAAAAATAACAACAAATAAAGAAGTTTCCTGTGGTGCTGTGAAAGGTTATCACTAACTGGGTGGCTTAAAACAATAGAAATTCATTGTCTCACAGTTCAGGAGGCCAGAAAATCTCAATCAAAGTATTGTTCTGATTGGTTCCTTCTGGAGGGAGAATCTGTTCCATGCCTTGTCTTAGTCCATTTAGGCTGCTATAACAGAAGATTATAATCTGGGAAGCTTATAAATAATAGAAATGTATTTCCCACAGTTCTAGAGGCTGAGAAGTCCAAGATCAAGGCACTGGCACAGTTGCACCTTCTTCATGGTTCAGAGATGGCCATCTGCTCTTTATAAACTCACATAGAAGAAGAGAGAAACTCTGGTGTCTTCAGCCCCTTATAAGGGCAATAATCCTTTATTATAATGATATGATACAGTAATCCCTTATCATAATATTCGTGAAGGCTCCACTCCTATAACCTAATTGTCTTTCAAAACCCACCTCCTAATACCATCACATCAGGGATTAGCTTTGAACATATGAATTTGAGGGGGATGCAAATATTCAGTCCATAGCATCTCTCTCCTAGCTTCTGGCAGTGGCAGCAATCCCTGGTGTTCTTTTCTTTTCTTTCTTCTTTTTCTTTTTTTCTTTTCTTTTTGAGATGGAGTCTGTCTGTGTTGCCCAGGCTGGAGTGCAATGGTGTGATCTCAGCCCATTGTGACCTCCGCCTCCTGTGTTGAAGCGATTCTCCTGCCTCAGCCTCCCAAGTAGCTGGGATTACAGGTGCCTGACATCACGCTCAGCTAATTTTTTGTATTTTTAGTAGAAACAGGGTTTCACCATGTTGGCCAGGCTGGTCTTGAACCCCTGACCTCAGGTGGTCTGCCCTCCTTGGCCTCCCAAAGTGCTGGGATTACAGGCATGAACCACTGCACCCACCCGATCCTTGGTTTTCTTAGCTTGCAGCTGCATCACTTCAATATCCACCTGTACAATCACATGACCTTTTTCTTGTATGACCCTCTGTGTCTTCACGTGGTTTTCTTATAAGAACACCAGTCATTGGATTTAGTGCCCACCCTAACCCAGTATGACTGCATCTTAATTATATCTGCAAAGATCCTATTTACAAACAAGGTTACATTCTGAGGTTCTCAGTGAGAATGAATTTTTAGGTGGCACTATTCAACTTAATACAATTTCTTGCCATTTGTATAAGTTTCTTAGAGAATATGTTCTTTCATTTAAAAATATGCAAGTGCTATACTATTGGGTTATTGTGTGAGTAAATCAAGAAAAACAGGAACCACACCTAGCACAATGCCTAGTATATTATAGAACATGAAAGCTGTGTTACTAAGTTTAGATCCTGGCTATGCTAGAAGATCATAGACCTCTATGAGTATTAATTTCCTATTTTCCAATTTCCAATGTAACCCTCTTGAAGGAAAGGACAATGTTTTACTGCATTTTTTTCCGTTGTTGTGTTTCCAGAGTTTTCTAAAATGCATGGTCAATAGTGAGTGCTTACCAAATTGTATTGGCATGAACAAATGCGAACAAAGGTATATGTATCTTACAGAAATGATGGGAAGATGAAATGAGAAAAGATGTCTGCTTCCAAGAGCTCAATAAAATGTCTATTCTCTTTTCTCTCCCTGTTTTATAGTACAGACTACAAATAGTGGACGTATTCAGAGAGATGACACTGGTCATCAGTTTAAGGCTCAGGAAGGAGTCAGGGGAGGGGGCTCTGACCTCAGCTTTAATGCGTGGGTAGAGTTTGGAGAATGAGAAAAAGCAAGTTATGCTAGCTTGCCGAACTACAGGACACCTTTTACTTAATCCACAAATAAAATTTTACAGCCAGCTATGTGTCAGGCACTGTGCTTGTGGTTAGGATATTGAGGCGAGCCGCCCTTTCCTCTTTTGCTCTTCACTTTAATAAAGAAGACAGACCTAATCAGGTTAATGTAATATTATAGGACCCTGTAGAGACATTTTCCCAGGGTAAGAAATTTCTGTGAAATATTTCAGACATGCACAAGCATGTAAAAAAGAAAAAAACAATAATGAACATCACATACCCAGTTAAAGCCTAATACAATAGGAGACCCCAATTGGTACCTGTCTCTCTGACTGTTGAGAATGTTGTTCATGAAGTAAAGAAGAGAAGAGAAATGACTGTTCCAAGGTGCCACATGGCAAAAAAATTCACCTTAGGGTTTCCTAACCTTCCATAATGCAAAAAAGGCATGTTGTCTGATGGTATTTATTTGTTGCTTTCATTTTTAGCAAGGTCATGTATCTTTTCAGTTTATAGGGTCTATGTGGCTCAATAAGAAAATTCAAAATTCCCCATCCCTTCTTTCATTCCACTATTCTTCCTACAGATAATAATTTACCAATCATTTAGCTAATTATTTTGATAATACCACAAGACCTGTAAATAATATGCTGAAATTACTTCATTTTTCATTTTTAGGCATCATGTATGGAATTCTTCCAGTGAAAACTGAGGCTTCATGTCTCTGTGGTACCTCTTCCTTATCTCACCCATGCACCTTCCCTGAGATCTCCATCCCCTAGATGGAAAACAGAGCCCTGAAAGAGACCAGCAAAGATGGAAACTTAATATTTAACAAACCTGGTATTGTGGATAGTGCAGCAAGGATAAGCCATTCAATAAATTCCACAGAGACAATTGGTTATCTGTAAGTGAAAATAAAATAAAATTGGATCCCTACCTCACACTGCACACAAGAATCCATTCCAGAAGGGTTAGATCATTAATGCGAGAAACAAAACTTTAAACTAATAGAAGAAAACATAGAAACATAGGAGAATGTGCCCAAAATTAAGGGTGATAAAAATACACTTGACTTCCAGAGAGAAGGCATCTCATCTGAAATGCTACACTTACCACAAAGTTGACTGTGCCCAGGACTCCCTCCTCTTTGCTCTCCTACCCTTATTCTCACAGCTCATGTTGTATGATGTTGTGGGGGTGGTGAAAATGAGTAATTTTGCAAACTGTGGGGGCTGGCTGATTAGAATGTGGGCTAGGAGAGCTCCTTTGTCCTCAGCTTTGGACCTTCATCACCAATTTCAAGTTCCAGGAACAGTCCCACTTCACATCCTGTTACATTGCCATTAAATGGGAAGATGATTCCCTTGGAAATGTGTCCAGGGAGTATGCAAAGGATCACTGTGCCATTCTCACACCTCAGGTCTTTAGAATAACTTGTTTCATTTGTTTGCTTCTATAAGGTTTTTATGTCTTTTGAGGGGCAAGGGAGGATTAGGTTATAGATTTTTGTACTACTGATTTAAATTTTTGAACCAATATAGATATAAATACATGTTTTAATTTTCATTTTAACTGATTTTTAACTTATTTTACATTGTGGTCACAGCATATAGTTTCTATGACACCAATTATTTGCCATTGTTTGAGACTTGCTAGATGGCTTAGCATGCAGCTTCATAAATATACTATGTCTTCTTGAGCAAAAGTATATTCATTTAATGTTGGCACAGGGTTCACTATATATCTATTAGATCTGTTTAATTGCATTACTCAAAAGTTCTAGTTTTTTATGATATTTTAAGGTTTGGTTTGTCAGCTACTGAGACAGATAAGTTTCAATCTCATTGTATGGGTGGTAGATTCGTCATTTCTCCTCACAGTTGTTTTTCTCATTTTTTGCTGTAGTATTGTGAGCATAAAGCTTTAGAATTATTATATCTTCCAAGAGATTACAACCTTTGACTATTAAATAATAAGTCTTTTAATCTCTGGAAGATTTTTCCCTTCCTTGGTCTATTTTCTCTGATATTAATACAGCTACGACAGTTTGATTTTGAATTGTATTTACCTGGTAGTTTTTTCCATCCATTAACTCTCAAACTTTATGCTTTCTTTTCTTTTAACTATGTCTTCTGTAAGACACGATTTTAACTTTTACCCATTCTGTCTATTTCTGGAAGATTTGTGTCTTATATATTGCGATTATGATCTCTCAGGGGTTGTTTCTCTCATACTATTTACAGCTTTACAGCCAGGCACAGGAAGACAAACATCACATGTTCTCACTTATTTGTGGGATCTAAAAATCAGAACAATTCAACTCATGGACATAGAGAGTAGAAGGAGTTAATGGGTACCAAAAAAAGAATGAATAAGGCCTACTGTTTCATAGCACAATAGGGTGACTATAGTCAATAATAAATTATATATTTTAAAATTAATACTGTAATTGGATTGTAACTCAAAGGATAAATGCTTGAGGAGAGGGATACCCCATTCTCCATGATGTGCTTATTTCATTATTTCACCTTGCCTACTTGCACCAAAATATCTCACGTACCCCACAAATACATACACCTACTATGTACCAACAAAAATTTAAAAATAAAAAATATAATAAGAATTTTTCATTTCCTGTTTTTTTCTAATTATTTTCCTTTTTCTGTTTTAAATCGATTGAATTTTAGATTCCATTTGCTTTTACATCCTGCTGGTTTGAAAGTTATATGCTCTTTTTAAATTCTTTCATTGGTTTCTCTTAAAGGTTGTACATATTCATGTGAAAATATAATAAGGGCATGGTGACCTCTTTGAAAAAATTGGAAAAAGTGATAGGAAGGATGGATAAGAGCATCTAAGTGAAAATTAGAGAGAGTAATTGTTCCAAGTAAAGAAGACAGGCTATCATTCTAAAGGCCTGAGGGGTAAGAATGGCACAATAAGCTTTTTCTCATTCCCCTGGACACCATTTCCAAGGTAGTCATTTTCCCATTTAATAACAATGTCACAGAATGTTGAGTGGGACTTTTCCTGAATTCTGCAATTGGAGGACAAATAGGCTCCAGTGGCTCCTATTCTAAACAAAACCTCCAACAGAGACCAGGATGGAGCATCATGACCAAGGTTTCCTAAGAGGTGGGCCAATTAGCCCCACTACCAGCCACCACAGCCAGCACTGCCCAAGCTGTGCGAATGAGGGGAAGGGAGCACTGAAGAGGAGAGACTTGTAGGAACTGCCAATGTTGTTTAAGATGAGACATCTCCCCTCCCTGGAAGCCAGGTGTGGGTGCTCTAAGGGCATCACTTTCAGAGGCTGGAAGCCTCTCACTTGCCAACTGGCTGTGGCCAAACTGAAGAACCTTTAGGCTTTCTTTGGTGGGGCTATTAGAGACAGTGAAGCAAGGTGTGACAGGCAAAATTCTGAGATGGTCTCCAAGATTCCAGGGCCCTGGTATATACACATCTTCTCCCAGTTTACCAATCAAACACTAATCTAGGTATTCATGGGAAGGAATATTTTAGATATGAGTAAGGCCCCAAATCAGTTTGCCTTAAGATACAGAGGTACCTCAGGCCTGACCTAATCACCCAAGACGTTTACACCTGGATCTAAAAGTCAGATGGAGGGGGCTACATTGCAAAGCACACAGGTAGCCTCTAGAAAGCAAGAGCGAACCAAGGTGACAACAAGAAAATGAGGACCTTGGCCTCACAACTGCAGGAACTGAATTCTGCCAAGAATTTGAGTTGACTTGAAAGTGGATATTCCCCAGAGCCTCTAAATGAGGGTTCATTCTGATCATCATGTTAAATTCAGTCTTGTGATAGCCTGAGGAGAGAACCCAGTGAATGCTTCCTGGACAGGAGACCTACAGAACTGTGAGCTTATAAGTAGGTATTGTTTTAAGCTGCTATGTTTGTCAATTTTTTACGCTTTTATTTTAAGTTTAGAGGTACATGTGCAGGTTTGTTACCTAGGTAAATGTGTGTCATGGGGGTTTGTTGTATAGATGATTTTATCACCCAGGTGTTAAGCTTAGTACCCATTAGTTGTTTCCTGATCCTCTCCCTCCTCTCACCTTCCACCCTTGAAAAAGCCCCAGTGTGTGTTGTTCCCCTCAATGTGTCCATGTGTTCTCATCATTTAACTCCCACTTATAAGTGAGAACATGAGGTATTTGGTTTTGTGTTCCTGTGTTAGTTTGCTAAGGATAATGGCCTATAGCTCCATCCATGTCCCTGCAAAAAAATGATCTCATTCTTTTTATGGCTGCATAGTATTCCATGGTATATATATATATGTTGTGGCAATTTTTTACATACCATAGAAAAGTAATAAATGTCATATAGAAGATGTTTAAGATCTAGGCATTTGCACTTGTAGTTCATGGTGCCTGTTCCCATCTGACTTTTTCTTAGTTCGGGAGGCTTGTGGATTCTGGACAATGGTATAGTGTGCTTAGGTAAAACTGGGGGGCATCTCTGATCTTATCCCCAGCTCTCTCCAATTCTCAGAGGAGGGGGAGGAATGTCTTGATGATTCCTGAGCTCTATGGAAGTAACATGAAAAATCAGAGGAGAAGACAAGTGAGGAGAAGCCCCAAATGGCAACCAAGTGAGGAGGGACCATGTCTGGTCAAGCGGTTGGGAACATGCACCTGGAGTGGAGGCTGAAGGGAGACACTATTGTCTTTTTAAGTGGGTACCCAGTGAATAAAGATGTGGATCACCACACTAAAGCCACATCCACTACTGACACAGAGCTACAGATGATGAGGGCACAAAGAATAAAACTGAACCAGAAATGACAAGGTTTTCCTCCCTACTTTTCCAAGGGATCAATCTCATCCACCTTTTTGCCTTTTTGTGGCAGACTGTAGTTTCCAAAAATTGCTGCTCTAATACCTCGTATCCTACAACCTCTTCTCCACTGTGATCTTGCCCCTATCTCATTAGGTAGTAAAGTCTATTTCCCCTCCCTTTGAACTTAGCCTGACCTTGCTTGACCAAGAGAATATGGTGGAAGTGATGTTCTAGAACTTCCATGAGTAGGTTATAAGAAGTCTTGAAACTTCTTCCTGAACCTCTTGGAATGCTCTCTTTGGGGGCATTTTCTTTGCAAATCTATTCACCATACAGTGAGAAGCTCACACCACATGGAGAGACCACATGTTGGCTGTCAGGTCAACAGCCTTAACTGAGCTCCCAGATGACAGCCCGCATCAAGTGCCATCCATATAACTAATCCTTCTTGGACGTCCAGCCTAGTCATGTCTTCAGATGGCTGCATCTCTAGACACCCAAAGCAAGAGCTGCCCAGCAGAGCCCAGTCAACCTACAGAACCTTAAAAGACAGTAGTAAATTGTTATTTTAAGCCACTAAGGTTTGGAGTGGTTTGTTGCACTGTAAAGATATAAGTGTAACACCCTCTTTTCTCTCTGTCCCCTCTACCCTTCAAATGAAACTCAGAAATAAAGGGACTTATCCAAGGTCACATAACTAATAGAAGAACTAAGATTAGAACCCATTAAACACACATTACATTTCTAAGGAGGGTCTTCTGAGGTCAGAGTTATGCCACCAAATACCATGAACTGGATGCTTTAGAAATATTGTAAATAAATGAAAATCTGGAATGAGTAGCAGGGGTAGGCAAACTTCCTTGGGGCTGCCAGTTTTCATTCCGTCTTGATGCCAGAGCTGCCCTTGAACATTAAAAGTCCCTGGTCATTAAGTCCTGACCAGCCTTTCAGGCCCTAGTCAGCAAACGTTGAGCCAAAGACATCTTCATCACCCTGGTAACAATTCAGGCTCTGCCATGGGGGCCACATTCCAGAGGCCAGGGAACAGACGTGGAGGTGGGGAGCTGGCACAGAAAGCAACCCTTCTCAGAAACCAGCCCAGAAGAAATTCACAAAAGCCACGTTTTCTTTGGTCTAATATTTACAGTTCAAGAATTTCCCCATCTGCAAACAGCAGGGTTGAGCCTGTGGTCATGGACACAGCCCGAGCTGAATGCTGCTTCTTGCTCTTTATCACTTTTCCAAGAAACCTGCTGTGTTCTGCAGACATTACATGGTCTATCTTTTGAGACTTTCTCTCTCTCTCTCTTTTCCTCTTCCTTTTCTCCTTCTCCCGCTCTCTTCCCCCACTTACACAAAAATCTTGAAATAAGACATTAGCAGATTAATACTTATGGAGCATTGACTGTTCAAAATATCATGTTGGATATACAGTGCTATTTTATTTGATCCCCTTGGCAATCCCATTATAACAGGCCTATTACACTCATTGAATAGTTAAGGTCAGAGATGTTAAGTAGCATGCCTACAGTCACACAGCTCCCTAAGATGTGCTGTGATGGGAAGTCATGTCTCATTGTTCTCAAGCTTCCTGCTCTGCCCATTTTGCCTTCTTGGCAGAAAGCTGAAACAAAGCAAAAGCAAATCCTATGGGTGGTGGGGTGCTGGGTTCCCTTTCTAGACCACAATCCAAGATGAAACCCTCTCTTCCTACTGCCTGCCTTGTACCCAACCCTGGAACCACAATGCGGGTCTGAAAGACAACTTGAAAGAAGATTGGGTGCGGACAGCTTCTCACCTTTCATCATGCCTTCAGGCAAACATTTTCTGAGATCCTAAGGATGCCCTGACACACAAGGAGGCTAAAAAAAACCCCAATTCCATCATTTTTACAAAACGCAATGAAGCTCCTGTCATCATTTTTCTGCTGAAAATAAAAAGATAAACAAGACCATCTCTATCCTTAAGCAAATGATGGCATGACCATTAACAAGCATTTAAAATATTCTATTCTCTTCTTATTCAATTCTCACAATGATTTTATGAGGAAGCCATTCGTGTACCCATTGTATAGAAGTGGAAAGCATGAGTCAGAGTGGTTGTCTGAGAACTTCCAGTCAATAAAGACATAGTCACAGCCCAAGGTTTCAGAAGTTGTGTGATCCCAGTGGGTACCAAGTGCATCTGAGCAGTGAGAGGGGACCATCCTGGATCAGGCAATGAAGGGGTCCCTTATCCAGAGATAATCTAACAATACTAAAACTGACTAAAAGTTGTCTGTTTTTTAATCTGACAATGCTATCCAATGTCAGTCGTGAAATATTCCTTTCTGAAAAAAATTTTTGCTGGTCAAAATTATAAACAATTCTGCAGTTACTATTGAGTTTAAATATATATGAAAATTTTATATCATCACATTTTAATTATTTATGCTTTAATAAATGCTACATTCTCTATAAAAGTTAACTTAGAAGCTTCCCAGCTGTACAGTTGGTCTCCGAATCCCAGGGACTCAGCAACATGCCCTTGGTTAAATAGTAAATTTGTAATGGCTTGGAATTGTTCAAGCTTGCCTCAGGGACAGTTCATGTCTCCAACTTACTAAACTTTAGCTATTAATAATTAGTGAGCACCCCACTGGGTGCCAGGCACTGTGCTGGGCTGAGAATAAGATACGTGAGCTCCCATCTCTCACAGAGTGTCAGTCTTTTGCAAAGTGTGCTGATTAATTTTATGTGTCAACCTGAAAGGTTAATGAATACTCAAGTAGCTGGAAAAAATTATGCCTGTGAGGTTGTTTCCAAAACAGATTAGCATTTGAATCAGTCAACTGAATAAAGGTGATCTGCCCAGATATGGCAAAAAGACAGTGGAAAGGTTAATTCTCTCTCTCTTCTTGATCTGGGACATTCATCTACTCCTGCCCTCAGAAATCAGAGCTCCTGGGTCTCAGGCTTTCAGACTCCAAGACAAATTAGCAGCCCCAGCAGCCCCTACCAGATTCTCAGGCCTTCAGTTTTGGACTGAACTATATCACCAGCTTTCCTGGTTCTGCACTTTGCAGACAGCATATTGTGGAACTTCTCAGCCTCTGTAATCTTGTGTGCCAACTCTCATAACAAATGTCGTCTCTATCTATCTATCTATCTATCTATCTATCTATCTATCTATCATCTATCTATCTATCATCTATCTATCTATCATCTATCTATCTATCTATCTATCTATCTATCTATCTATCTATCTATCTTATCTCTCTCTCTCGCTCGCTCTCGTTCTATCCATCCATCCATCTATCCTATTGGTTCTTTTTCTCTGGAGAACCCTGAGTAATGGAGAAGGAGACAGATCATGAGGAAGAAAACAAAGTGAAACATTTCGAAGTAATTTCAAAGTGTTTCAATTTCAGCTTTCTGCTGTAAAAAAATGCCCTGAAGGAGAAAATAACAGGGTTCTTTGGGAGAGTTTATGGAATAAGAGGTATCTTGGGTATTCATTAGACTTGTCAAGTCGACACATAAAATTAACCAGCACACTTTTCAAAAGACGGACGCTCAGTAAGAGATGGGACCTCATGTATCTTATTCTCCCATTTTTGATAAGATGGACAGGGACCTCTTTCTGCGATGGTGGCCTCTTAGCAGAGAAATGAAGAATGAATGGAGTCAGGCATGGTGGTGCACACCTTTGGTCCCAGCTACTCCAGAGGCTGAGGTGGGAAGGTCGCTTGAGCTCGGGAGGTCGAGGCTGCAATGAGCTATGGTTGTACCACTGCACTTCAGCCTGGGAGACAGAGTGAGACCCTGTCTCTCTTTGAGAGAAAGAAGGAAAGAAGGAAAGGAGGAAGGAAGGGAGGAAAGAAGAAAGGAAGGAAGGAGGGAGGGAGGGAAAGAAAAAGAAAGAAAGAGAAGAAAGAAAAGAAACGGAGGGAGGGAGGGAAAGAAAAGAGAAAGAGAGAAAGAAAAAGAAAAGGAGGAGGGAGAGAAGAAGGAAGGAAGGAAGGAAAGAAATGGGAGTTGACTAGATCTTCCCCTCGAGAGGCAGGAGAAGAGGGTCCTGACCACAGAAAAGACATGTGAATGAAAATTCTAGCATGCCTGAGGCCTTGGGGAAAAACCCTCACAGAGCCTCGTGAGAGGTTGGAAAATGGCAGGAGAATTGAAGAAGCAAGCAGGAATCAACCATATCGAGAGAGGTTAGGAGTGTGGGGTACGCATAGATTTTATTCTACTTGCCACCAACAGTTTTCAGAGGGTAAGAAACACATTCTGATTTTTATTTTCAAAAGATCTGTCTTGCTGTCACGTGGTGAAGACAGTGGTAGAAGTCAGGAAGGATAATGGCAATGTCCCTGGAAGTAAAAGAGGTGAGTAGTAGATATATTTGGGGATATAATCTTATTGAAAGGGCTTGTTGAGGTTAAGGCAAAGAGAGGAATCAAGAACAGCTCCTAGCTACCTGTTTTGTTTTGGGTAGGGGTGAAGCCATTTGTTGAAATGGAAAATTGGGGAGAAACATTTAGAGGGGAGTGGAGTGTGTGTGTGTGTGTGTGTGTGTGTGTGCAATGTAACACATTTTTATTTAACAAAACTTGGAAAATAAGAAAAAAATGTCATCTCACTAATTAAAACCAAACACTATTCATAGTTTAGCACATATCCTTCCAGTCCTTTTTCTTTACATTTATATTTTATTTAAATATACAGTGTACAGTTATATGCAGCATAACTTAGTGTGTCATAGTAATTAGGAGTTAGATAAGCCAGAAATTTTTACCTTATCAGTTACCTTGCTGTGTGACCTTGGCAATGTACTTATCCTTTCCAAACTTCCTTTCTTCATCTGTAAAATGAAATGAATATAACACTAATCTTCAATTCAATCCATTTTTTGAAGATAAAATAAATGATGCTGATAATGCACTTAGCACAATCTCTGGCAAATGATAAGCACAAGAATTGTAAATTATCATTATCTTTAGTATTTGTATGATTACTTCCCTAGGAAAAAAAATCTTTAAAATGGAATTGCTACCCTAAAATACTATATAAATAACAATAACAATAACAAACAAAACAGAACACATTCCCAAACTTCACAATAACTCTGATTTTTTTTTCTGACCCAAAGGAATTTAGGGGAAAAAGGTAACAAAAAATTGACATGGTAAAATCAATCTGACCTGAAGCCCTGTTCACATATCTTTAGGAATATTAAATTAGCAGAGATTAAACATTGAATTTTTTCTCAATTATTTTTATGATGGTCCGATATTGCATTAGAGTTTTATTGGATGGAATTCCTGTCTTGCCACAAATCAATGTCACATTACTATTCCAAGAAGGAACATTCTTCCTGAGCAGATGAACCGATGGATGTCTCACGTTGGCTTGGATGCTTTCTAGGGCTAGCAAACATGTGTGACGACAAGGTAGGCCTGAGACACTTCAGAGGCAAATTTCACTGGGAGCGGCTGTCACTGGTTCGCTTTCACCATCTGCAAATCTGCCCTTTCCCAGTGGTTTTTCTCATCTACAATCCCATGTCTCAAAGTTGCTTCTGTTCATACCAAAGTTTCTTAAAGAACCAAAGAGGCCCAGCCCATAGAAAGAGCTGATGGTTATGCTGGGGGCTGGGAATGAATCCAGTAATACCTCCAGCCCAGTACAGGAGTAACCCCACCATGAACTTGAATGAGGCCTTAAGGCTAGTGATGGAGCCTGTCCCATTGACCCTAAGTAGCTTGAAAAGCCCCAACAACAGCATGTGGAAAAGTGAATGCGAGCCAAGGAAACATAAAGGCACAAGGAATAACTTAGAAACCTAGTTAGAACTGATTAATTTCCTTGTCAAATTAAATTCATTAGCCCGGAAGCCAATTGAGTTGGAACATTTGTGTGTTAATAAAAATAGTGCCTAACAAGGACCCCCTTTGCGGACATTGGAAATGATTTGACTACAGAAATGGCATCACGGAAGGGGCTGGAGGTAAAAAAAAAGAAAGTGCTTCTAATCTAGTTATATTGGCATCATAAAGTCTTATTTCACAGAACCTGAAATATACTATTATGACTACAAAGTGAAATAAAGTGTGTGAAATATATTGTAGCCCTTAAAATGCTCTAAAATGTATAGTAATATTACCTAGGTCAAGCCCACAAAGATGATAGATGGAAGCCCAGAGAGGTTACATAACCAGATCAAGCTAGCTAACTTGCTGGTTATCTAAGTAGGGTTATCTTACTGGTTAGATAACCAGTAAGTTAGTGCCTTACTTGGTTATCTTATTGGTTAACCTTACTTGGATAACCTTACTTGATTGTCTTACTGCTTGTCTAACCAGTAAGTTAGTGGCTCATTCGAGGACTTCAAGCTGTATCATTCAACTTCCAATTCATTGTTCCCTTTTTATAGCATGATACCTCTATGACCATCATGCTAATACTTTGGCAATGTACTTATTATCTTTTCCATTTATGTAACATCAGGCATCTTGCACATTTATCTCACTAAATTCTCACAGGAACTCGGCACAGTCACGTGGTGGGAGGAGAGGTTGAGAAACTCACTTGTGTCACAGAGGTGAGGAACAGGGAGCTGGAATATAGCTGGTTCTAAAGTCCACATTCTCAACCACTGCAATACATCGCCTCTCTCCCAAGGGTTACCTCAATCTAAAACTCTCTCTCAACTGTGTCAGCAATTTTGCAGAAAAGAATCGACCCTTGGGAAACATTTTCTGTGTTGCAGAAAACAGACTAGCTACTTCACAAGCCTTAACTCACATTATTCTGGTAATCTTTTAAGTAGTTGTTCTTAGTCCTAGTTTATAAAAATAGATAAGCCAGCTAATAGGAAGCAAGGAACTTGTCACAGGTCAGAGTGCCAGTGTGAGTGTACTTTTGCCTGGCTCCAAAGGAATTCCCTTTGTACCTTGTGGCCTCCTACACAATTGCCATAAAAACGTCACAGGTAAGTTAGTAACCTTTGTTATGAATGAAAACTGACTGTAGCAACAGCCAGTCAGTCACGGACTCACTTCATCCTTACTATTCAGCCTAGCAAATTCAAACTATGAGCAAGTTCATAGCCAAACCATATTACAAATAATCTTTGAGTCAGATAAAGCAGGACCAAAGGAAAGGATAGGTGAAATGCAGAAATAGAGAATTCTACAGCAGTGATAAGAAAATAAATAAGACCTTACAGCAAGCATTTATTATCTTTTCCATTTGTTTAACATCAGGCATCTTTCACATTTATCTCACTAAATTCTCACAAGAACTCAGCACAGTCACATGGTGGGAGGAGAGGTTGAGAAACTCACTTGTGTCACAGAGGTGAGGAAGATGGAGCTGGAATATAGCTGGTTCTAAAGTCCACATTATCCACCACTAAATTCTAGAGTAGAATCCACTAAATTCTAGAGTGCTGAGAAATATTAGTAGTTCTTCAATGAAAAATAGATTTGGAAGTCTAAAAAAGTATGTAAAATAATGTTACCAAATTGCTGTATATGTGTGAGCTTATATATGCATACAATTGACCTTTAAACAACATGAGTTTGCACTATGTATGAGGATTTTCTTCTGCTTCTGCCACCCCTGAGATAGCAAAACAACCCTTCCTCTTCCTCCTCTTCCTCCTCTGCCTACTCAACATGAACACTATGAGGCTGATCTTCATGATGATCCACTTCTGCTTCATGAATAGCAAATATTTTTATCTTCTTTATGATTTTCTTAATTACACTTTCTTTTCCCCAGCTTATTTTATTGTAAGAATACAGTGTGTAATACATATACAAAATACGTGTTAATTGTTTATGTTATTGGTAAGGTTTCCAGACAACAGTAGGCTATTAGTAGTCAAGTTTTGGGGGAATCAAGTTACATGTGAATTTTTGATTACATGGTGGGGGTCAACACCCCTCTCCTCAGCATTGTTCAAGGGCCAACTGTGTGTGTGAGTGTGTGTGAGTGTGTATGTGTATTTCTGTAGGACTCCAGAATTTTTTTTTTTTTTACTTGTTAGAGTAAAATTTAAATGTTCATGAAGGGATAAACTACTTACTTAACAGTGGAATGCCTTCCTAACATTTTTTTGCCCCTCAGAATAGTGGTTAGTATCTAGAACAGGGGTAGGCACACTTTCCTGTAAGGGCCAAATGGTAAATATTTTAGGCCATGTGGGCCATACGTTTCTGTTGCAATGACTAAATTCTGCCATATAGCATGAAAACAGCCGTCAATGATACATAAATAAATGGGCATGGCTGTGTTCCAATAAAATTGTATTTACAAAAAGACAGCAGTGCATGGAAGTGGGAGGTAGGGTGGGCAGGGGTGGATCTGGCCTATGGACCTCTGTTTTCTAACCCCTGATTTGGTAGAACATTTGTTCCCCAAAGGGCAGCTTACATTGTTGTCTTACATAGTCACTGATGTTTACAAAGTACTAAAGTAGAACACGTAGCTACCTGGCTTTCTCTAATTCAAGTATTAGAATCTTGAGTCCAATAATTAGGTAAGGTCCATGCAATAAAACTATCTGGAGGGATTCTTTAACCGAGACTTAATAAGGGTGATAACATTAGCTTTTTCAGATGATTCTAGAATTCTAGAATAAGAACTTGAGGCATACTTTTATATTTAAAAAAAAACCCGCAAAGGGATTCTGTTATTAGTCTCCTAAAATAAATCATATTCAAAAAATTAGTGGTGTTTAAATGGTCATATATAAAATTTAACATCCATTAATAATAAAAATGCTAAACTTGAAGTCTATGTCCTTAGCATGACAAAGTATATTCCAAAACAGCCAATATTGTATCGTGGTTAATAATAAAACACCAGGAATGTCTCCATTGAAATCAAGAACTAAACAGAGCTTCTGGCATCATCGTAATTATTTAAGTGTATTCTGAATATCCTGGACATTCTCATAATGCCTGAAACAAAAATAGGTGTTATAAGTGTGAAAGGAAAATAAATCTTGGGACCCCAAACTCACTAAGCCAAAGGGAAAAGCTGGGAGCTGAGTTAGGCAAACCTGCCTACCTGCCTCCCTTTTTTTTTTTTTTTTTTTTTTTTTTTTTTTTTTTTTTTTTTTAGATGGAGTTTTGCTCTTATTATCCAGACTGGAGTGCAATGGCACAATCTCGGCTCACCGCACCCTCTGCCTCCTGGGTTCAAATGATTCTCCTGCCTCAGCCTCCCAAGTAGCTGGGATTACAGGCATGTGCCACCACACTCAGCTAATTTTGTATTTTTAGTAGAGACAGGGTTTCTCCATTTTGATCAGGCTGGTCTCGAACTCCCGACCTCAGGTGATCCGCCTGCCTCGGCCTCCCAAAGTGCTGGGATTACAGGTGTGAGCCACCGCACCTGGCCTCTCATTTTGGTTTTTTAAATAAGATGGCTACAAAAATGAAAAGCTACATACCTTACTCACATTTTGCCCACAAGGAAATTCCTCATGGTCCCCAAGATCTTTACCCTAAAGCATTTTTGTTAAAGTTCACCATGGAAATGTAAATTGATAACTCACCTCACAGGTGCAGGGATACAGGACAGAATGGAAAGTCAGCAGTCTGTCCACCTGAGACAAACGGGTATCTGATTGTTTCTTGTGCCCTATTGTCTACATTATCTTATGTAAAAGTGCAGATTCACTGAGCCAGACAAAGGCATGAATATTTCCCCTTCCCCCATCTCACATGAATATTGTGTATTTCTCAATATCCTGCCCTTTCCTCATTAAATATTGAAGCCCTCAAAATCATCTTCGGAAAAATGCATAGACCTGTCTCCCAGGTGGGCGTCTTGACTTTGGCAAATAAACATCCTAAAATGATTGAGACATGCCTTGGTCATTTTCCTTGACTGACATCAGTATAAGAAAGGAGGCAGAGCTTGCAGTGAGCCAAGCGCCACTGCACTCCAGCCTGGGCGACAGAGCAGGACTCCGTCTCAAAAAAAAAAAAAAAAAAAAAAGAAAGGGTATCATCATGTGAAGATGACATGATTTACTATTTACAAACAAAAATCCAAATCAATCAACCAAAATGCTATTAGAATTAATAAGAGTTATGAGTAAAAGAGATCAGAGAGATAAATATATAAAAATCAGTAGCATTCCTCCAAGTCAGCAACTACTATTTTGAAAACATAAGAAAAATATAAATCAAGTATATGCGGGCAGTTAATTATAAAATATTAGACAATAAATTTGACCAAAAGAAGTGTGTGTGGGTATTTATGTTTACATATCTTTATTAAAACATGCATATGATTTGAATAAAAATCTCCCTGTTCCCACCCAGGAATAGAAAGTGGATTGAAGACAGGCATCAACCCAAGGGGGATGTTGCGGAAGTCTCTCTTCCTATTGCGTATGGACATTGACAAAAGAGCAGCATCAGAAACTGGGTCTCAGTCTCAGGTAGCAGCCCCACTAGTGATAAAGGTAGAGCATGCTAGGAATGTTAATAGTCATACGTTGGTGCTGCACGATAGAGAATTTGTCTGACCTTTGCCCAGGGTTTCTGGCACAGAGCTTTTAAAACCCTTATAATTTCCCAAGTGATAAAAAGTGTTTTTGTTATCCATGAGACCCTTAGACCACACTTGAGTTTATGTTAGTAACTCATGATCAGCTCCTAGATAGCTTCAGGATGAGAGCTGCTCACCAGGAACACCAGCTGCATCATTCGAGGGCTGGGGATTTTGAACCAGGCTGACCTCCAGAAAGGTGACAGGAGGCAAGAGAGTGAGTTCAATGACGTGGCCAATGATGTAATCAGTCATGCCTACATAATGAAAGTCCAATAAAAATACTAGACACTGAAGCCTGTGGGAGCTTCCTGGCTGGTGAACATATCAATGTCCTGGGAAGAGGATGTGTCCTGATTCCATGGGGACAGGGCATAGAAGTTCTGCATTCAGGAGCCTCCCAGGGCTTTCCCTGTATATCTCTTTCTTTGGCTATCCCTGAGTTGCATCCTTTATAATAAAAGCATGAGTATAGCACATTCTGAGTTCTCCAAGTCATTCTAGCAAATTATTGAACTAGAAGTGGTCATGGGAACCCCTGAATTGTAGTTGGTGTGTCCTACGTGCAGGTGGCCTCGGGGCCCCGTTTTTAGCTGGTGTCTGAAGTGAAAACAGTGTTGTTGGGAACCATGCCCTTTGACTTCTGGAGTCTGCACTGATTCTGGGTGCTGAGTGCCAGAACTGAATTGAAGTACACCAGTTGCTGTTAGAGTAGATGGAAAACATCTTTCCCTGAGCAGATAATTACGATTATTTGTCTGCTAAATAGTTTTAAATACTATATCTTCTAGCTTTTAATAATAGTTCACACTCTCTTATCTGAAATCCTTGGGGCCTAGTTTTTTTGTTTGTTTTTTTTTTAGAATTTAAAATTTTTACAGAGTTGTGTCCTAAGACTCCTAAAAGTCTTGGCAGCATCTTACAATGAATGACGAATATTTCTACAGTGACATATACATAATTGATAATAAAATCAATAAGGACCCATAAGTAGCTTCATTTCAGTTCATGTTACATGTTGCCACCATGTAAAGCATTGGCTGCAGAGCTTTGTGAATTTCAGAATTGCTGAGAAGGAATTGAGGATCTTTATATAAATGTATCCTGTTAGTCTTCTGAATGGGGACCTGGCATGCACTTCAAACTTATTTTACCAGAGAACATTATTTTATTTTTTTGCAGAGGACAGACAATGGTAAAAGAAAGGAAACAAAGTTTGAAATATGCAGAACCAGAGATATCTTTGGAAAATTTTTTCAATCTTGTCATGTGAAATTGCCAGCAATTTGGCACTCATCAATGCCTAGTCAAAAACAAGTTTTTCTGCTAGGATATATAATAATGTAGCACATGCAATTATAATCCTGAAGAGAATCACACTAGTGTCAGAATCCCCACATCTGTAAGGCACAAACCTATAATAGTGCCTCTGCTAGGCAGAATTACCAAATGGCCCTCCAAGATTCCTGGCCCTAGTGTGCACACACATTTCTCTAGTTATTCAATCCAATTGTAATCTGAGTACTACTATTAAGGGATTTTGCAGATGTAATTAACCTCTCAACTCAGTTAACTTTAAAATATGGAGACTAGGAGGAGTAGGGGCCGTCCTAATCATATGAATCCTTTTAAAGCTGAGAGATTGGCTGGTAGCAGAAGAAAAAGACATAGAGACATACCCCTAGCTGGTTTGCAGTGGGGGAAAAAAGCAAACATTGATGTTGTAAACTTCCTACTGGGGTCACTGGTACGTAAGCTTCTAGATGCTGCCAGTCGTCTCAGGCTAGTGGCTAGGAGGAAAATGGAGACCTCAGTCCTACAGCTGCAAGGAAATGAATCATGTCAACAACCAGTGAAACCAGAGAGCTTGTAGGAGGACCCTGAACCCCTAATGAGAACTGTAACCCTGACTGACACATTGATTTCTGCTTGAGACCCTGAGCAGAGAATCCAGCTATGCTGTGCCTAGACTTCAGACCTGTATAAATTGTGAGGCAATAAATTTGTGTGTTTTTAGCCACTCAGTTTGTAGTGATTTGTTACACAGCAATAGAAAGCTACAACAGTACCAAACAGTAAATACATCTGCATGAGAAGTCACAGGCTGTATGCAGCATGCACAGATCTGATATGTCTTGCCCTGACAAAGTGGATATTTTGGATACAACAGCATTCAGAATTGCCATTAATGAAGTGAAGCATTCTAAACTCACAAGTGTTACAGTGACAAAAGTCCTAGACATGTTCATCAATAAGTCCATGTATGTAACACAATGGTAATTTGATTATATATAATTATGTAAATCAATAATGTGCCTTGAATCACTTTTGTATATACCCTAATTTTGTCTATTCTTCAGAATTATCAGTTATAAAAATATAGGTGAGCAGGGCAGATACATATTATGTTCTTTTTCTAGAGTTTGCGATATTTGTGGTAATTTGCTAGACTCTAAAAATACATAATTTGCTGCATTTTTCTCCTTTTAAACGAATGCTCTTCCACATAATTTTGTATGAGATATTTCCTATTCTTTTTTTTAAAAAAAGAGTGTCCCCAAATAGCATAAGATTCAGTACTACAAATAGTTAGACACCCAGAGCAAGGATTAACTCTATAATTTGTGTTTCCCAAAATGCAATTTGAGAAAATCCTGGTGTGGTAGCCATTGTAACTCAGCTGCCAATACCCTCTGTCCTGCATCCCTCTTTCTCTGATTTTATTCTGATGCTTACCCTCTTCATGCTAAGGGAAGGAGGTCATGTCCAGCCCCATCATGTGACTGGATTTTCCAGAACCAATGGCAGTTTCTTCCCCACACCACTGATTGGAGAAGGCATAGTCAGATGATGCCAACCTGGCCAATGAAATCTATGAGAGGTCTGTGGGAGAACTTCCAGGAAGGGCCTTCCTCCTTAATAAAAAACAAAACAAAACAAAATCTTGAAAAAGAAACTCCCCTCTGTGACTTTGGAAATTGTGACTGGTTAACATGATGACGTGATCTGGGTCTGAAGAAGCTATCCCAGCCGACCAACTGAGGATGGACCAAATGGGAAAACGCAAAGCCTTGGAGACGTTGTGCAGTTAAGAGGGCTAAACCTAGAAAAGTCTTGCCTCAGGGTTTTCTATTGGTGAGGGTATAAATCCTTGCTCATGGTTTAGGCTATGTATTAGTGTGTTCTCATGCTGCTAATACAGACATACCTGGGACTGGGTAATTTATAAAGGAAAGAGGTTTAATGGACTCACAGTTCCACATGGCTGGGAAGGCCTCACAATTATGGTGGAAGGTGAAGGAGGAGCAAAGTCACATCTTACATGGCAGCAGGCAAGAGAGCATGTGCAGGGGGACTCCTCTTTATAAAACCATCAGACCTCCTGAGACTTATTCACTATCAGGACAACAGCATAGGAAAGAAAGCCCTGCTCCCATGATTCAACTACCTCCCATGGGGTTCCTCCCATAACATGTGGGAATTATGGGAGCTACAATTCAAGATGAGATTTGGGTGGGGACACAGCCAAACCATATCAGGCTACTTCATTGTTGGGCATTTTGTTGCTTAGGGCAGAAAGCCTCAGGATACAGCAGGGATGCTAGAAGTGGAGACAGTGGGGCTTCCTGAGGCTTCCTGAAGTGAGATGCTAATGCATGTGGTTGGGTGACTTCAAGGGTTTTCTGGGTGTAATTGGGAGGAACTGGTTTACTTAATACAGACCTCATCAAAATCCCAAAGGGAAGTTTTGTTAAGAAACTTGACAGCATGATTCCAATCATTCCAAAATTCACCTAGAAACATGAGCAGAATAAACAAACATTTCTGAGGAAAAAATGTATTGTTAGGACCAGCCCCACATGTCATGAAGCTATGATGGGTAACTGATTGTGGTTCACGTGCTAGTGGGTATGACAGGTTAATGACAATGGAGAGTTGACAGTAGACCCCACTAGCAATGGAAGAAATGCCAATTAAAATAATTTGTGCTGTCTCATTTAATCACAAAATTCAAAAAATAACCCTAGACTCTTAATGCTGGTCAGTGTGTATGTGAAGGATACTTTCATATTCTCCTGGGGGGAATATCAAATTGGAAGGACCTTTCTAAAGAAAGTTTGTAGCAAGTTGCTTAAGTAAATTTGTGCACTTTGATATAATTATTCTACTTTGATGATATATCCTAAGGAAATAATTTTAAATATGTAAAATGCTTTATGCAGGCAGATGTTTATTACTGTAATAATGAAAAATAGAAACCAATCAGATTTGTGACATGCATGGGTTATTTAAGTCAATTATATCACAAAGGCTCTCATGCTGGTATTAAAAATTATGGTGATGAAGACTAAACAATGAGAAATATTTATGATTGAATGTGAAAAAAGATGATATAAAATTATATACAGTATAATTTAATAACAGCAACAATGGTCCATGTAGCAAAATGCTGGAAAGGAATGCAACATAATTTGAACAATAGTTGGATTTGAATAGTGAGATTACCAATTTTTCTTATCTTTTTAACTTTCCAAAATGTCTTTAAAATGCTACTTTTGTAGTGGATAATTTTAAAAATCAGAGTAATTGCTTTTAAAGATGTTGTATTAGTCAATGTTCTCTGAGAAACAGAACAAATGGGATCAACAACAAGAAATGCTTGTTGAAAAAAAATCATTTGCTTCTCTCCTAAATTCTATAAGTATTATTAGGTATGTTTAAAATATTTGGAAATGGGTACTCAGAAGGAGTAAGTGAATTTGCTGAGGACTAGCAAAGCATAATCATTAAACTCCTGACAGGCTTGGGTCTCAAGTCTGACACTTACCACCAGCTTTGTGACCTTAGAAATGTTACTCCATCTCTTTGTGCCTCCATTTACAGACCTGTGAAATGAGGCTAAGAACAGCAGCTGTCTTGTGGAGTTGCTCTGCTCATATGCAATTATGTGATTATGAGTAGAGCTGATATTATTATTAGAGCTGAGGTTCAATCTCAGGTCTTCTGGCTCCAAGTCAGCATCTTGTTCTTCATACTTATTTGACTTCTTATAAAATTTTGCCATTACATGAAATCAAACGAATACAATCATCTGACATTTGATAGGAGCCAATTTCTCACAACTCCCTTGCATATAAAAGAGTCTTCTCATGACCAAGAACAGCCAGGAGCTGCTCTTTCTTCTTCCAAAGGACCTTTGTTTGTTAGAGGCATCCTGGTGTGCACAGAGTAGCCTTGCCCAAGGAAAGAACACACCATCACTCTGTTTCTCCTCGATGGGCTGGTCCTTCTACTTCTTCCAAGTCCTGTTTCCCTGAGAGTGTCATATGTCTTCTCAAAATGGACCATTGCTGCCTAGGGAATGACGTGCCAAGTATTGAACAAAGGTTCTGTTTAGATTTTGCCACTGGAGAGCTGAAACCAAGGGTCAAATTCCGTTTTGCATTTCTCCTTGTTGCATCTCTGTTCACGTTAGCACAGAATTTTGGAGAATACAGTCTATACTCCTCTCCCCAACCTGCCCTTTGACACAAATACCTGCAGCTCTGCTCTGAAACCTCTATTCCTCTACCACTGCATGGTAGGGCTTCCTGTTGAGTGATATAATACTGTTAGTGGTGCCCTCAGTTAGGAAACACATTCCTTCCGAAAAATTTTAGTGCATTCCAATAATGACTACTCACATTGCCCCATGGAAAGAGAGTGTTTCTATTTCATTAGTAGACACCGATGCTCTGACTTAGAATTACGAGAATCGTTAAAGAACATCTTGTGAATCCCCTTATCAATGCTTTAGAGCACTGGATGATATTACTGCCAAGTGGTGACCTTTGCTGCCTTGACTCTATGTCATAACCTACATATTCCAAATTCAAACAACTTTTTTGTTTAAAACTCTTTCTACATAAATGAGGTGGGTGTATCATTTCCTTATAGCAGTCTTTATATGTCAGTAAGTGAGAAAATTGGTATGATTTATGCAAGCATTTTGCCCAGAAGAGCATGCCATGCTGAGTAAATTTATTTATTTAGTCCCAAGGTTGAGGACGTAATAAACTTTTGGAAAGTGTTTTAATGGTTTCCATTTGTCCTTCAAGATTCACTCTTAACCTGCCTCTGCCCTACTCTTTGAGTGAAGAGTTTGACTACTACAGATTCCATCACTGGCCACTGTTGCCTTCTGACGTTTTGTTGGTTTCAGAAAGGTCAGGATATTTTTCATGCTGGATTTCCCTGAAGGCAGAGTCCAAGAATAGGGTTCATGTTCAGGTAGTTTTATAAGTGATAATAGGAAGCAGGAGTGAAGGATTGGGGTGAGTCAGATAAGGGAAGCAACAAAATCAATATAAGGATCTATTATCAAGTTGGCTATTGCAGTGAACATCAGGTATTAAATCTCAGCTGCTCAATGGTTCTAAGAAGAAAACAGACTATGCCTCAGCATTGTCCACCAGGAGGGTAAAATGGAGAAGCAATTCACCATTGTCTCCAGTCCCCAAGGGCTATTGATTGCCCACATTTATTTGTTACTAATGAATGAGTGCTGAGCAGAGTGCCGCAGGCATCAGAGAAGACCTGGCAGAAAGAGGAGGGTGGAGTATAAAAGAGGGAAGAGCAGCAGACACGTGAGTTGAGGCACTGCCAGCCTGAAACAGGCTGAAACCTACATAGAATTGTTCAGTAAGGACAAGGGTACATGACTTGGCGTACAACAGGTTGCATATACTGTGTATTTATTCCCTTGAGTCCCTCCTTGCAAGGCCACCACAGGTATGATTTGTATCACTCTACCTAAGGCTACAGCTCCTGTTGGGTGGCCCATGAAACTGGGATCTGAGCCAACCAACTTATCTCTGAGAAACTCCATCTCTGAATGCTCCAACAAGGAAGAGACCCATGGTGCCAAAATGAAACCTGGTTCTGAATTGGAGAATCCAATCCTCTAGGGGGTAGCAATGTAAATCTGCCAAACCCAAAAGGCTAAGCATCATCAGATTGGGAAGATAAACTGTAAGAAACATCTACTCAAGGTGAATCTAAAAAGAAAAATTACAAAGTATGTGGTCAAAATATTTATCAGAAAATATTTTGTACACAACTCAACAAACAGGAGAATTTATTATTGAGGAACTGTAAGTTTTAGAGCCATATTCTAAAGTAGACTTTACACCATGTGGATAAAATCCCCAAAAGAATATAAGAAAATGTAGTATCCATGAAGAAAGAACAAGAAATTATAAAATAAAAACAGGTGGATATGAGTCAAGAACAGAAAGATTTTTGGAGGGAGTTGTCTTTTTAAAACAAGCTTTTTTTAGAGTTTTAGATTTCTAGAAATATTGGAATAATAGTACAAAGATTTCCCCTATATCCCAAACCCAGTTTTAAAAAATCAGCATCTTACCTTAGTATGGTACCTATACTAGCCTGGTCTCACACTGCTAATAAAGACATAACCGAGACCGGGTAAAGAAAAAGAGGTTTAATGGACTCAGAGTTCCACGTAGCTGGGGAGGCCTCACAATCACACTGGAAGGCAAAGGAAGAGCAAAGTCACATCTTACATGGTGGCAGGTAAGAGAGAGCTTGTGTAGGGGAACTCACCTTTATAAAACCATCAGATCTCGTGAGACTTATTCACCATCACGAGAACAGCAGGGGAAAGACCCGCCCCCATAATTCAATTACCTCCCACTGGGTTCCTCCCATGACATGTGGGAATTAAGGGAGCTTCAATTCAAGATTTGAGTGGGAACACAGCCAAACCATATTAGTACCTTTGTTACAATTAATGAACCAACATATTATGATTATTATCTAAAGACCATTATTCAGATTTCCGAAGTTTTCCCTAACGTTCTGTTTCTGTTTCAGAATCCTATCTTGTTATTTATGTTTTCCTAGTCTCCTCTTTGTGGTTTTTCAGACTTTCCATTGTTTTCCTGACCTTGACAGTTTTGAGGGATACTTATCAACTATTTTGTAGACCATCTTCCAGTTGGAATTTGTGTGATATTTTTGTGTGTCATTAGACCAAGGGGTAATATGTTTTGAGGAAGAAAACCACAGGGGTAAAGTGCCACTTTCATCACATTATATCAAGGATACCTATTAGCAATATGACTTACAGAAGGATATTTTTTAATGGCCCAAAAGAAATTCTGAAAGATAAAAAATATAATTAGCAAAAATTTCAAAGTATTAGTAGAAGGAATAAATATAGTAACCAAAGATATAATTATATCTATAATATAATTATATAATATGGGTTTTAAGTCACTAAATTTGTTGTAGTTTGTTACGCAGCAATAGAAAATGAATATATCAAATATTTGAAGAAAACTATATGAAAGAAAGACACAAAACTCAACTAACACCCAAAGAAACACTTAATATAACAAGTAGAATATTTTTCTTTAAAAATACTATAATTTCTAAAGTAATTTTAAAAATAGTGGTAAGAACATTTAACATATCTATCTTCTTGACAAATTTTTAAGTGTACAATGCAATACTGTTCAATACAGTCATGATATTGCACAACAGATTTCTAGAACTTACTCACCTTGAGTAACTAAAACTTTATACCCACTGCACAGCAACTCCCCATTTTCCCCTTTCCCCAAACCCTGGAGACCAGCCTTCAAAGTAGGAAGGAATAAATATAGGACCCAAATATATAATTGGTGAATTAGAAGATAGTACTGAAAAACTCATACAGAATGCAACAAGGGGACATCATGAAATGGAAAGGATGAAATAAGAGACATGACTGATAAGCTCATACGGTGTTATTGGAAATCCTAATAACAAAATAGAATAAACTGCCAAAAGACAATATTTGAAAAGACAATAGCTGAGTAATTGAAGAAAAGATATAAGCCTTTGGTTAAAAAGTGCAAACTAATTCCGGTAATTTGCATCAACCCTTTTACTGAGAATAACTGAACAGATTGGGAATAACAGACAAAATATTTTTATTTAAAAATTTGCTTTTAATCCTTGCAGAGATAATAGGCAATAAGTCATAAGGAATTATGAGAGGCTGGGCGCAGTGGCTCATGCCTGTAATCCCAGCACTTTGGGAGGCCAAAGAGGGTGGATCACTTCAGTTCAGGAGTTCGAGATCAGCCTGGCCAACATGGCGAAACCCGTCAATACTAAAAATACAAAAATTAGCCAGGCATGGTGGTGCACGCCTGTAATCCCAGCTGCTCAGCAGGCTTAGGCATGAGAATCGCTTGAGTCCAGGAGGCAGAGGTTGCAGTGAGCCAAGATTGTGCCACTGCACTCCAGCCTGGATGACAGAAGAAGACTCTAATCAAAAAAAAAAAAAAAAAATTACGAGGTCAAGATCTAGGAAATCCAAATAATCGGGCTGGCGTTGAGGCCACTTTTTCTCCATGGTTGTCTGCTGATTTCAGAAGCTAAGCAACCCTTTTGATAGCTTAATGGGATGAAGAGGACAAACATTACAGTCTCAGGCATGCAAATGAATGAAAGCCCTGGAAACCCACCCTCAGGTAAACCAGAAGTATACAGGTCCTGAAAGGAATAAAAGTCACTTAATTTAGACTAAAGTGGCCCAGATTGTTAGTGCCCTAGCTGCCTGCTGAACTAAACACAAACATTGTCTGGAAAAAGATAAAATTATCATAGGCCTCATATTATTTGTATAATTTTTATATACAATATCTTACTTAGTCCCTTCATGCTATTATAACAGATGACCATAGATTAGGTGGCTTATAAACAAAAAGGGTTTATTTCTTGCAATTTTGGAGGCTGTGAAGTCCAAGATCAAGATGCTCACAGATTTGGTGTCTGGTCAACACCCAATTCCTGCATCATAGATGGCCACTAGGCAGCTCTCTGGGTCTCTTTTATAAGGGCACTAATCCCATTCATGAGGGTGGAGATGTCATTACCTAATCACCTCCCCAAAAGCCCTACCTTCTAGTACCATCAGCTTGGGGGTTAGGTTTTCAACATATAAATGTTGGGGGCACACAAACTTTCAGTCCATAGCAATATCTGATCTTTAATAGAAAATAGTCATATGAGGAAACAGAAAAACAAAATAAAATTACAAAATAAGAGAAGCAACAGAAAATGGATTCCCATGGGGGAGTCAGATGATGTAGTTATTAGACACAGATTTTCAAATAACTAAACATAATATGTTTAAGAAAAAAATACAAGATTGAGAATTTTGGCAGAAAACTGAAAAGTATAAGATTAATCAAATAAAAATTCTGAAAGAGTGAAAAATTAGTTAATATATGGAATATTTGAATGTCATGATTAACAAAGTTAATCTAACTGACAAATTTAAAATATTCAACAACTGCAAAAAATAACATTGTTTTCAAATAAACACGAAATATTTATATACTTGGACCAGGTGCTAAGCCATAGAAGTCTCAAGAAGTTTTAAAGAAAGGAAATCATACAAAGTGTGTTATCTGACCCCACTACAATTAAACTAGAAATCGATAATAAAATATTAATGATTAGGTTTCCCACATAAGATTATGGATTTCACCTCTAAATAAAATATATTCAAAAAATAAAAAAGCACAGTGGAAACTAGAAGATGCTTCACCTGAATAACACTGAATATAATACAAATTAAAACTAAAGTAGACTACATTAAAGTCATGCTTAAAAGGGAAGTTTATAGCCTTAAGTTCATGTAGTAGAAAAGACAGGAGACTCAAAATCAGTGAGCAAAGCATCCATCTCTAAAGTTTAGGTAAATGAAAGTGAAATAAATTGAGGAAATTTTAGGGAGAAAAAAATAAAGATAAAAGCAGAAATTTGTGATTTAGAAAACAAGGATATTATAGAGAGGCTTAAAGAAAAACCTTGGGTCTCTGAAAAAATTAATAAACTTAATACATTTCAGATTAGACTGATTCAGAATAATAGAAGTGTATTAATTTGCTCAGGCTCCCAAAATGAAATACCACAGACTGGGTGGTTTAAATGAAAGAAATTTATTTTCTCACAGTTCTGGTGGCTGAAAGTCCAAGATCAAGGTGTAAGTAGGGTTGGTTCCTGAGAAGGCCTCTGTCCTTGGCTTCTCAGTGATGCCTTCTCTCTGTCCTCACAAATTAATAAGGGAGTTTTGCAAAGTTGCTGGATACTGGGTCAATAAACAAAATTCTATAAAACTTCTATATCAGATTAACAAAAGATTAGGAAATAAAATTTAAACAAAGATATCATTATAATAGCATAAAATAGAATGAAATCTAGAATGTAATAAAACATATGCAGCCTTTTCTCTGTGCAAATGCAGGAAGAGAGAGAGAGCACTCTGGTGTCTCTTCCGTTTCTTATAAGGACACCAGTTTTAGGGCAGGGTGCGGTGGCTCATACCTGTAATCCCAGCACTTTGGGAGACCGAGGCGGGTGGATCACCTGAGGTTGGGAGTTCCAGACCAGCCTGACTAGCATGGAGAAACCCCGTCTCTACTAAAAATATAAAATTAGCTGGCATGGTGGCACATGCCTATAATCTCAGCTACTTGGGAGGCTGAGGCAGGAGAATTGCTTGAACCCAGGAGGCAGAGGTTGTGGTGAACCAAGATCACGTCATTGCACTCCAGCCTGGGAAACAACAGTGAAACTCCGCCTCAAAAAAAAAAAAGGACACCAGTTTTATTGGATTAGAATCCCACCCTTATGCGGCATTTAACCTTAGTTACCTCCTTAAAGTCCCTAATCACCAAATACAGCCACACTGGGGGTTAGGGCATCATCATATACGTTTTGTGGGAGACACAATTCAGTCCAAAACAAAGGGAAAGCAAAAAATCAGAAATAGCCATAATCAGAAGTCAAAAGGGGAACAAAACTTTATATCCTACCAATCTTTTTAAAAACTATTAAAAGACTATTTATTTGTTCCAGTAAATTTGGAAATTTTGATGAAGTAAATAAACTACTAAAAATATAACTAAAAAGTTGCACAATAAAGCTTAGAAAAAGTGGATTGTCGTATATTTATGAAAGTCAGGCCAGATGTGGTGGCTCACACCTGTAGTCCCAAAGTGCTGGCACTTTGGGAGGCCGAGGTGGGTGGATTACTTGAGGTAAGGAGTTCAAGACCAGCCTGGCCAACCTGGTGAAAACTCGTGTCTACCAAAAAATACAAAAATTAGGCAGGTGCGGTGGTGGGCACCTGTAGTCCCTGCTATTTGGGAGGCTGAAGTGGGAGAATCACTTGAACCTGAGAGGCAGAGCCTGCAGTGAGTGGAGATCGTGCCACTGCACTCTAGCCTGGGTGACAGAGTGAGACCCTGTCTCAAAAAAAAAAAAAAAAAAAGTAAATGAATCTGTAATTAAATGTCTCCTCACAAAGAAAAATCCACATCCAGAAGTTCTAGCAAGTGAATTCCAACGAACATTTAAAGAAATGTTTTTCAAAGGCCAGCATAATCTTTAGCAGAAATCATGACATAAATAAATTAGAAAAATAAGTCATTTAATATATAAAATGAATAACGTATCACATCTATGTTGGGCTAATTCCAGCAATTTAAAATGGACTTTCTAAAGTCAATCAATGCGATGCAACATATTAACAGAAAAAAGGGGGCAAATAATATAATCACTTCAATGGGTATAGCAAAATCATTTGACAAAATTAGACATCCATTTAATAAAAATGCAGATGTGAGGGCGATCTGGCTGCGACATCTGTCGCCCCATTGGTCCTCAGGGTTGATTTGGTTGATCTGGCTGGCTAGGCGGGTGTCCCCTTCCTCCCTCACCGCTCCGTGTGTGTTCCCTCCAAAGCTGCACACTCAGTTGAAGAGGACAACCAGCCCCGATAGAGGGGGACTGATTTTCGGTCAAGGGTGTACTAGTTAGCTGTGCTTCCCTCTAGAACCTCCAAACAAGCTCTCAAGGTCCATTTAGTAAAAATGCATGTAGTAAATTGGAAATGGGAGAGAACTATTACTTTAATTAGATAAAGAATATCTACAAATAAAAGAATATATAGCAGTCATACACTTAATAAAAAAAAAAAAATATTGGCCAGGTACGGTGGCCTATGCCTATAATCCCAGCACTTTGGGAAGCCGGGGCAGGTGGATCATGAGGTCAGGAGTTTGAGACCAGCCTGGCCAACATAATGAAACCTTGTCTCTACTAAAAATACCAAAAATTAGCTGAGTGTGGTGGCACAACCCCAGGGAGGCTGAGGCAGGAGAACTGCTTGAACCAGGGAGGTAGAGGTTGCAGTGAGCCGAGATCGCGCCACTGCACTCTAGCCTGGGTGACAGAGTGAGACTCTGTCTCAAAAAAAAAAAAAAAAAAAAAAATGTTGAAAGCTTTTCCTCTCTGCTACAGTTTGAATGTGGTTTGCCCCTGACAAAACTCATAGTGAAATTTGATCCCCAATGTGGTGGTATTGAGAAATGGGGCCTACTGGAAGGTGTTTGAATCATGCAGGTGGATCCCTCATAAATAGGTTAATGCCCTCCGTCGGGAGTGAGTGAGTTCTCACTCTTATGGGACTGGATTCGTTACCCTGAGAGTGGATTGTTACAAAAGTGAGTTCAGCTTTCCAGACTCTTTTTTTGCTTCTTTTCTCACCACGTGATCTCTTTGCACAGGCCTGTTTATTTTTCTGCCTGTCTACTATGTTTTGACCCAGCATGTGGCCTTCACTAAAAGCAGGCCAGATGCCGGGCTATACTCTTGAAGTTCCCAGCCTGCAAAATCATGGGATAAATAAATAAACAAACCAACCTATTTTCTTCATAAATTACCTAGCCTCAGGTATCCTGTTATAGGAATGCAAAATAGGCTAAGACACTCTGAGATCAGAAATGGGACAAGGATACCTACTTTCATCACTGCTGTTTACTATTTACAGGTAGTCTTAACTAATGCAATAAAGTAAGAAATAAAAATTTTTAAGTTGTAAAAAAATAGTAAAACTTATTAGCACAGATGATATGATTTTAAATAATCAGAATAATATACAGGTAAATTGTCAAAATTAGTAAGTGAGTTTAGCAAAGTTGCTGGATATGATAAATCAATAAACAAAATTTCATAAAAATTCTATATTAACAAAAGATTAGGAAATAAAATTTAAACAAAGATCTCATAATAGCATAAAATACAAAGAAATCTAGACTCTAATAAAAGATATGCGGGCTTCTACACAGAAAACTATAAAATATTATTGAGAGAAATTAAAGAGTCGTTGAATACTGGGATATATACCAACTTCATTGATTGGTGGACAATAATTCAAAGAAATCAATTCTTCCCAAATCTATAGATTTAATTCAGTTCCCGCAGTATCTCAAGAAGATGACTGCTGAAATAAGCTGATTGCTTTTTATGGCAACATAAAAAAGAAGAAAGATGTTTAAAAAAAAACCCACTTATTCTAAGGGATATCAAGACTTGCTATAAAGCTACAGTAATTGTATGTACTATGGTACAAGATCATACAAATAGAGCAATGAAATGCATTCCAGTTCCCTGGAACTATCCCGTGCACATATAGGCACTTGATGCATGACAAAGGTGACATTCAAATAGTGGGAAGTGGCTTTTTAAAACATACATGCTAATTCAGCTGAATATTCACTTAAAAAAAATTTTCATGCCACCTTGCATCATATAAAAAATGTTCAGGTGAATTGGTGAAATAAATAGAAAAGTTAAAACAGTGAAGCTTTCAGAACACTATATAGGTTCATATCTTTATGATATTTGGAGAGTTAGAATTTTCTTAACTAGGTCATAAAAAGATACAACAATAAAAAAGTATGATAAATTGGAATACATTAAAATTAACTACTTTTATACACAAGAAATATTATGAAATGCCTAGCCACAGATGGGAGAAGATATTTGCAATTTATGTATATAAAAAGAGACGGCCAGGCGCGGTGGCTCACGCTTGTAATCCCAGCACTTTGGGAGGCCGAGGCGGGCGGATCACGAGGTCAGGAGATCGAGACCACGGTGAAACCCTGTCTCTACTAAAAATACAAAAAAATTAGCCGGGCGTGGTGGCGGGCGCCTGTAGTCCCAGCTACTCGGAGAGGCTGAGGCAGGAGAATGGCGTGAACCCAGGAGGTGGAGCTTGCAGTGAGCCAAGATCGCGCCACTGCACTCCAGCCTGGGTGACAGAGCAAGACTCCGTCTCAAAAAAAAAAAAAAAAAAAAGACTTGAGCTAGAATACATAAAGAATTTCTACTCAACAATAAGAAAAAGACCAATAAACTTTTTTTTAAAAAGGGCATCTACAAAAAAAGATATCCAAATGGCTAATAAACACAGAAAGGTGTTCATCATTAGGTATTAGGGAAATATAAAATTAAATGCAAATAAATTACCACTATATACTTACCAGAAAGATAAAAATTTAGAAGACTGACATACTAAGTCTTGGTGGAATTGTAAAGCAATGGGAACTTCATACCCAGCTAGCAGGAATATTAATTGGTACAATGACTTTGGAAAATAGTGTAACAACTTAGGTTGCATATAAGCATCACCTGTTACCTGAAAACTCCTATTCCTAAGTATATTCCTGACAGAAATATGTGTATATGTGTACCAGGAGACCTGTATAAGAACGTTCATAGCAGGCTTATTCATCATAGCTCCAGACTGGATGCAACCCAAATGCCCATCAGCAAAATAACAGATAAATATATGGGTTTTTTTCTTACAATGAAATACTATTACAACAAAAATGAACAGACCACAACTGCATATGATATGTATGATTCTCACAAACAATATTGAAAGGAATCAGAAAGAAAACAAACATCCTATATGATTTCATATGTATAATGTTCAAAATTACACTTTCGCTTTTAGAGTTTAGGATAATAGATATCTTTGAAAAGAAGGAACATGGCAGCTGTGCTGGCAATATTTTATTTTGTGACCTGGGCGGAGATTACATTGGCGTTCACTATCACTGAATAGTGATAAAGGAGCAAAAAGAGTGCAAATCATGAACAAAAAATCAGAAATTATGGAGAATAATAGGCTTGGAGCAGAGTACTTAAAGTCTATGTGACTTTATAAATGGAATTATCTAAACAATAATTGATGCTTAGGCAGATACCGGAGACAGTGCTGACAGGCAGCTCAGTGAGGTTGTAGGCTGATTCACAGTAAAACAAAATTGCAGAAAAACAACAGACTGAAAAAATGTTGGCTATTGAGACACAAACAATGCAGATGGAAGGCAAGCTCTGAACCAGGTGGGCCCAGAAGAAGACATAACCTGCCACAAGCCAAGAGCCAGGAACCATGCAAGGGAGTCTTGAGTGTTGATGCTTGTTTTTAATATCCTTAAAATAGAGCTGACAAGTGCAAGCAGGACATATACTAAGATAAGTCATATCCTGGGCCATAAAACAAACCTTAACAAACTGGAAAGACATAAAATCTTACAGTGTGTTCTCCATTCACCACTGAATCAACCTGAAAATCAATAGCAGAGAAACAACAAGACAATCTTCGAACACTTGGAAACGAAGCAAGCAATCAAATGATCCATGGAACGAAGAAAAAGCCTGAAAGGAATTAAAAAATAAAACAAAACAAAAAACATTAAATCAAATGAAAACAATTTACAACATGTCAAAATTTCTGGAATGCAGCTAAAGCAGTGCTTAGAGGGAACTTTATAGCAATAAATTCATTCATTAGAAAAGAGGAAAAGCCTCACATCAATAATCTAAGCTCTCATCTCATGAACTGGGAGAAATAAACTCAAAGCAAGAATAAGGGAGGAAATAAGTATTAGAGTAGAAATTAAATAGAAAACACAAAAACAATAGAGAAAAATCAATGGAGCAAAAAGCTAATTCTTTAAAAGAAACAATAAAATTGACAAATCTCTATCAAGGGTGACAAAGCAAAAAAGAAGGAAGAAATTACCAATATCAGAAATGAAAAAGGGGATGCCACTACATACCCTGAAGATGTCAAAAGGATAACAAGAAAACAGTATGACCAATTCTATCTGCATAAATATGACAACCTAGACTAAAGGGACCACTTTCTCAAAATACAAATAACCACAACTTGCCCAAGATGAAATAAATAATTTGAATAGCCTTATAATTATTGAAGAAATTAAATTTGTAATTTAAAACTCTCCATGCCCAAAGAAATCTCCATGCCCAGATAGTTTCCCTGGAGAATTTTACCAAATGTTTAAAGAAGTTACATCAATACTACATAATCTCTTCCAGAAAATAGAAGGGGAGGGAACATTCTCAATTCAATGTCTGAAGCTACTATTACCATGATATTAAAACCAGCAAACACTGTGCAAAAAAGAAAACAGCTGACCAATATTCCTCAAGATTATAGATGTAAAAATCGTGAACAAAATATTACAGATAATTCAGCAATATATAAAAGAAATTATATACCATGACCAAGTAAGATTCCTTCCAGGGGCCGGGCGCGGTGGCTTATGCCTGTAATCCCAGCACTTTCGGAGGCCGAGGCAGATGGATAGCGAGGTCAGGAGATCGAGGCCATCCTGGCCAACATGGTGAAACCCCATCTATACTAAAATACAAAAAATTAGCCGGGCGTGGTGGTGCGCGCCTGTAATCCCAGCTACTCGGAAGGCTGAAGCAGGAGAATTGCTTGAAGCCCCGAGGCGGAGGTTGCAGTGAGCCAAGATGGCGCCACTGCACTCTAGCCTGGCGACAGAGCAAGACTCCGTCTCAACAAAAAAAAAAAAAAAAAAGATTCCTTCCAGAGCTATAATGTTGGTTCAGTATTCAAAAATTAATCAAATAATCCCCATATTAACACTCTACTGAGGAAAATCACAGGATCGTATAAATTGTTGCAGAAAAAGCACTTGACAAAGTTCCACACCCATTAATAATAAAAACTCCCAGAAAAAGGAATAGAGGAATAGAGGGAAACTTCCTCAACCTGATAAAGAGCACCTAGAAAAAAACCTAAAGTTATGTTTAATAGTTAAAAACAATAGTTTTCCTCTAGGATCAAGAACAAGGCAAGAATGTTCACACTCACCACTCATGCAGGATAATGCTATGTAAGTTTTAGTCAGTGCAATGAGGCAAGAAAATAAAAGGCATACAGATCAGAAAGAAAGAAATTAAACTGTCCCGTTTGCAGATGACATAACTGTCATGTAAAAAATTCCGAGGGAAGCTACAAAACAATCTCTAGAACTTATAAGCAAGCTCAGCAAGTTACAGGGTACAATGGTCAACATACAAAGGTAACATACAGGTAAAAATACAGAGGTGAACAGAGGTAAACATACAATGATCAACTTCATTTCTATATACTAGCAATTGACACATGGACACCAAAATAAAAAGTAAAATAATATTACAAACATTCATACAAAAAGATAAATATTTATGTTAAATTTAAGACATGTGCAGGACTTGTATACTAAAAGCTATTAGGTTGGTGCAAAAGTAATTGCGGTTTTTGCCTTTTTTTTTTTTTTAATGGCAAAATGTGATGAAGGAAATCAAATGCTGATGAAGGAAATCAAAGAAGATCTAAATATATGGAGAGGCATATTGTGTTCTTGGAGTGGATGACAACATAGTAAAATGTCAGGTCTCCCCAAATTGATATACAAGTATAGCACAATTTCTCTCAAAATCCCTGCAAGATATTTTGTAGACACTGACAAGATTATTCTAAAATGTATTTGAAAAGACATGAACTAGAACAGCTGAAACAATTTTGAAAAAAGGAGGATAAAAGGAAAGGAATCTGTATATCCGGTTTCAAGGAGTTACATAGCTACCATAAACAAGACAGTGAGGTATTTGCAGAGGGATAAACAGATAAATGGAACAGAATAGAGAACCTAGAACACCTACACACAAATATGCCCAATGGATTTTTACAGTGGTGCAAAAGTAATTCTGTGGAAGAAGGATCATCTTTCAAAAAATGGTACAAGACCAATTAGAAACTCACTGGAAGAAAGGAGAAGGAGAAAAGAAGGAAAAAGAGAAAGACCTCGCCCTAAGTCTCAGACTTTGTACAAAAATTAATTCAAAAGAGATCACAGACTTAAATGTGAAATGTAAAACAATAAAGCACTTATAAAAAACAAAAACAAAACAAAAAAACAGGAAAAAAAACTTCAGGATCTAGGGCTCCACGAAGAGTTTTTAGACTTGATACCAAAAGCACCATCCATAGAAAGGAAAATTTGATCAATTTTACTTCATTAAAATTAAAAACTTTTGCTCATTGAAAAACCCTGTTCAGAGGATGAAAAGGCAAGCTACAGAATTGAGGAAAATATTTGCAAACCATATATCCTATAAAGGTTTATTATGTAGAATATGTATAAACAACTCTCAAAACTTAACAGTAAAGAAAAATAAGCAATCCAATTACAAAATTAACAAAAGACATAAAGAAACATTTCACCAAAAAGGATAAACAGATGGCAAAAAAAATGTGTAGAAAAATGTTCAATGTCATTAGCCATCAGAGAAATGTAAATTAAAACCAGAATGAAATATCTTTACATACCTACCAAAATAGGTAAAATAAAAAATAGTGATATGATTTGGCTATGTCCCCATCCAAATCTCAACTTGAATTTTATCTCCCAGAATTCCCATGTGTGGTGGGAGGGACCCAGGGGGAGATAATTGAATCATGGGGGTCAGTCTTTCCCGTGCTATTCTCGTGATAGTGAATAAGTCTCACAAGATCTGATGGGTTTATCAGGGGTTTCTGCTTTTGCTTGTTCCTGATTTTCTCTTTCCACCACCATATAAAAAGTGCCTTTTGCCTATCGCCATGATACTGTGGCCCCCCCCAAGCCATGTATAACTGTAAGTTCTATTAAACCTCTTTTTCTTCCTAGTCTTGGGTATGTCTTTATCAGCAGTGTGGAACAGACTAATATAATAAATTGGTACCAGTAGAGTGGGGAATTGTTGAAAAGATACCTGAAAATGTGGAAGCAGCTGTGGAACTGGGTAACAGGCAGAGGTTGGAACAGTTTGGAGGGCTCAGAAGAAGACAGGAAAATGTGGAAAAGTTTGGAATCTCCCAGAGACTTGTTGAATGGCTTTGACAAAAACTCTGATAATGATATGAACAATAAGGTCCAGGCTGAGGTGGTCTCAGATGGAGATGAGAAACTTGTTGGGAACTGGAGCAAAGGTAACTCTTGTTATGTTTTAGCAAAGAGACTAGCAGCATTTTCTCCCTGCCCTGGAGATTTGCGGAACTTTGAACTTGAGAGAGATGATTTACGGTATGTAGTGGAAGAAATTTCTAAGCAGCAAAGCATTCAAAAGGTAACTTGGGTGCTGTTAAAAGCATTCCATTTTAAGAGGGAAACAGCATAAAATTCAGAAGATTTGCAGCCTGATGATGCAGTAGAAAAGAACCCCCCCCCCCGCTTTTTATTTGAGGAGAAATTCAAGCTGGCTACAGAAATTTGCATAAGTAGCAAGGAGCCTAATATTAATCCCCAAGACCATGGGGAAAATGTCTCCAGTCCATATCAGAGGCCTTCATGGCAGCATCTCCCATCACAGGCCTGGAGGCCCAGGAGGAAAAAGTGATTTCGTGGGCTGGGCGTAGGGTTCCCATGTTGTGTGTAGCCTAGGGACTAAGTGCTTTGTGTCCCAGCTGCTCCAGTCATGGCTGAAAGGGGCCAACATAGAGCTTGGGCTGCGGTTTCAAGGCTTGGCAGCTTCCACTGGGTTTTGAGCCTGTGGGTACACAGAAGTCAAGAATTGAGGTTTGGGAGCTTCTGCCTAGATTTCAGAAGGTGCACGGAAACACCTGGATACCCAGGCAAAAGTTTGCTGTAGGGGTGGGGCCCTCATGGAGAAACTTTGCTAGGGTAGTACAGAAGGGAAATGTGGGGTTGGAGCCCCCACACGGTGTTTCTACTGGGGCACCACCTAGTGGAGCTGTGAGAAGAGGGCCACTGTCCTCCAGACCCCAGAATGGTAGATCCACCAGTAGCTTGCACCATGCACCTAGAAAAGCCTCAGACACTCAATGCCAGCCTGTGAAAGCAGTCAGGAGGGAGGCTGTACCCTGCAAAGCCACAAGGGCAGAGTTGCCCAAAACCATGGGAGCCACCTCTTGCATCAGCATGACCTGGATGTGAGACCTGGAGTCAAAAGAGATCATTTTAGAGCTTTAAAAGTTTACTGCCCCGCTGTATCTCGGACTTGCATGAGCCTTGTAACCCCTTTGTTTTGGCCAATATCTCGTATTTTAAATGGCTGTATTTACCCAATACCTGTACCCCCATTGTATCTAGGAAGTAACTACCTTGCTTTTGATTTTACAGTCTCATAGGTGGAAGGGACTTGCCTTCTTTCAGATGAGACTTTCGGCTGTGGACTTTTGGGTTAATGCTGAAATTAGTTAAGACTTTGGGGGACTGTTGGGAAGGCGTGATTGATTTTGAAATGTGAGGACATGAGATTTGGAGGGGCCAGGGGAAGAATGATATGGTTTGGCTATGTCCCCACCCAAATCTCAATCCAGGGGGAGGTAATTGAATTATGGGGGTCAGTCTTTCCTGTGCTATTCTCATGATAGTGAGTAAGCCTCACGCAATCTGATGGGTTTATCAGGGGTTTCTGCTTTTGCTTCTTTCTCATTTTCTCTTGCCACTGCCATGTAAAAATTGCCTTTTGCCTCCCGCCATGATTCTGAGGCCTCCCCAGCCATGTGGAACTGTAAGTCCAATTAACCTCTTTTTCTTCCTAGTCTCAGGCATGCCTTTATCAGCAGTGTGAAACAGACTAATACAGTTAGTGATGAAGATATAAATAAACTGGATCATTCATATGTTACTGGTGGAAATGTAAAATGGTATAGCAACACTGGAAAACAGTTTGACAATTTAAAAAAAACACTAAACATGCAACTATCATATGACCAAGCAATTACAATCCTAGGTATTTATTTCAGAGAAAGGATGACTTATGGTCATACAAAATCCTGTTCAGACATGTAAATAGCTTCTTTATGTGTAATAGCCAAAAACTGGAAATACCCAGATATATCCTTCCATGGGTGAGTGGTTAAACAAATTGTGCTAAATCTATATTATGCAATATAACTAAGCAATATAATATGAACATACTAATGATACAAGCGACAACCTAGATCAATGTTCAGAGAATTATGCTGAGTGAATAAGAGCTAATTCCAAAAAGTTACATACCTTTCAATCTTATTTATATAAAATCTTCGAAATGACACAATTATAGAAATGGAGAACAGACTAGTGATTTCCAGGGCTTAAGAAGGAGATGGGAATGGGAGGAAATGGTTTGGACTATAAAATCGTGCCATAAAGGATCTGCGTGGTGATGAAACTGTCCTGGATCTTAACTACATCAATGTCAATGTTCTGATTGTAATGTGACATTCTAGTTTTGCAAGACGTTGCCAATGGAGGAAATTGAGTAAAGGATGCATAGACTCTATTGTTTTTCACAACTGCATGTATATTTATAATTATCTCAAAATCAAAAGTTCAGTTAAAAAAAACAATAGAACTGAAAGTGTTTCTGCCTATGCAGAAATCTAGCTAATGGGTTTTGGCCTGTTGAGGGACAGAATTCTATTCTTTCTTTTATTCCAGTTTCTGTTGCCTTGGAGAAATGTCATATGAACCAATACAAACTATATTATGTAGCCATCATTTCCCTATTTATAGTTGTGTGTTATCAACATGGTATCTAATTCAAATGTGAGTTTTCAGTCATAGAATACCTGTGAAATCACCAGTCAGTGTCTGGCACACCAAAGGAAGCCTGTGATCTTTTGTTGAATTAATGTATTAATGAAGTGTTGAAGGAAGCTGCTATCAACCATTAAGATCTATGGTGAATTTGTGTATTAAGTCAGCTCCTTGGCAAAATGAGCTCTAACATATCCTATAACTGACAAATCCTGGACCAGATCCAGCCTTGCATATGTGCCTGTGAACATGTTCCTCTTCCTCATGATTTGGGGAAAGGTCATGTATTTAACATCAGATTTGGATTCAGATATCATTTCTATGCAATCTGAGCTTTGTGATCTGGGGCAGAGGATTTTACACCTCTGAGGTTCAGTTTCCTCATCAGGGGAGTATAGTACGATGCAGTGCTTAGAAGCATGGTCCCCGGAGTCAGACAGATCTCAACTAAAAACTCCCATTGTTCATGTGACCCCGAGTTTAGCTGGTAACTTAATATCTCTGCACTTTAATATCATCAAATGCAAAGTGGAAACAATAATAGCATTTATCTCCTAGAGTTATTATGAGGATACATGATATATTGTATGCAAACTCCTGTGTATGATACTCAATAATTCCCTTTCTCCTTTGCCTTCTCCTCACCTGCCTTCTTATATGTAAAGTACCTAGTACAGTGCCTGAAACTCAAGTAAGGGTAGCTATCATTATTACATTTCTTGTTTCCAGGAGTAATATACTTATAAGTGATATGTGAACATGAAAAACCTGTAAATGATTAAAGAATTCATTTCTGCTGCATTTCCAGATTACACAAAGACAGCCCCCCCCCCCCCTTAAATTCTGAGAGCTTGGAGAGAATGGCTATATGGTATTCATTTCAGTATCCCCAGGGCATTTGCTATGGTGTCCAGAAAAGCATGAAATGAGATCTATTGGAGAAAGCATGGAGGGAAGAATTATGAAAAACAGGAGAAAACTCTAATGCTTCAAATCATTCCAGGTGTGACCAACCCCACTTACACATGCCCAAATAAATTAGAAAAAGGATTAATCTTGTTTAAAACAGTTCTCCGGCCGGACGCGGTGGCTCACGCCTGTAATCCCAGCACTTTGGGAGGCCGAGACCAGCAGATCACGAGGTCAGGAGATGGAGACTATCCTGGCTAACATGGTGTAAACCTCGTCTCTACTAAAAATACAAAAAAATTAGCCGGGTGTGGTGGCGGGTGCCTGTAGTCCTAGCTACTCCGGAGGCTGAGGCAGGAGAATGGTGTGAACCTGGGAGGCGGAGCTTGCAGTTAGCCGAGATTGCGCCACTGCACTCCAGCCTGGGCTACAGAGTGAGACCCTGTCTCAAAAAAAAAAAAAAGAAAAAAGAAAAAAGAAAAAAAAAACAGTTCTCCATAAGTTTCTGGAGTTAGAAAATGAAAACTTACACATCATCTTTTATTGCAACAGGTATTGTGTAAAGAGTTTTGCTGAAGTGTGGTGACATGGGCTCATATGTGGCCAACTGATGCCGCCAACTCACGAGATGAGATATTGAGACCAATTTGAAATAAGAGGCAAGCCTCCTTGAATGAACACTCTGGTCCCTATATTCAGGAGACAGCTAAAATCCAGAGAACTTTTAAATCTGTTATGGAAGAGGGGAGTGAGTTTTGAAGGAAATTAATGTGCATTATACTCCATTCTGCAATAGTGGGAGTCTTAATAAATCTCATATCCAAAAAAGTGCCAGCATGGTGAAACGCTGTCTCTACTAAAAATACAAAAATTAGCTAAGCGTGGTGGTGCATGTCTGTAATCTCAGCTACTTGGGAGGCTGAGGCAGGAGAATTGCTTGAGCCTGGGAGGCGGAGGTTGCAGTGAGCCAAGATAGGCACTTTAGCCTGGGTGACAGAGTGAATTAGACGCTGTCTCTAAAAAAATATTTTAAAAAAACCCAAAGAAGTGCGTTATAGAAGTAATTACTTCGATGAGAAGAAGAAATAAGGTACTGAAGTTTTTCAGACTTCCAATAACAAAGTTGTTTTTCCCCTGTAGGAATTTTATTAATGAGTATTTTTTAAATAAAAACATATAGCTATAAAAATGAAACATAACTGAACAAATCTGGCATTTGATTCCATCTAGCTTTTCTCTCAAAAACAATCTCTTTCCTTTTTCTATCACTACTAGCTGTTGTTATACATTCTTACCATCTGTTTTTATCTACTTAGCAATTGTCTATCAAAATTTCTGCTCTGTGTGAGGCATTGTTCTAAATGTTGGGGCTGTCATAGTGACTAAGAAGGGTAAGAGTTCTGACTTCAAGAATCTTCCAATCTTCCAGTCTAGTGGGAGTGACAGACATGATACATGTAAGCAACCAAATCAATACAATAATTACGGATTGTGATATGTGATAAAGGAACTAGATAAGACACTGAGAGGGTAATTAACAGGAAGGGCTCACTTCAGAATGCATAGACAGGAAAGGCCTCATGAAATCTGAGATCTGAAGACAGGGAAGACCTGGGGGAACAGCATTCCAAGTAGAGGGAACAGCTAATGCAAAGTCCTTCAGGAGGAAAGAGTTTGCTATGGTCTTGGAAAGTTCAGGGACACCCAAACAAAAAAACTGTGCTGCATGTGAAGCAGCACTTTTCTTCATGACTAAACTGCTCAATGGTTCGTTTTAATCAATAGCAGATTACATAATGCAAAATAAGTCTCCTAATTAATGTACTGCATTGTGTCTAATTCAGATCATGAAAAGTCACTCTGTAGGAGAAATGCCTGCAACCAATTGAGTAATGACATCATTGCGAGCTACCAAAATTTTAGTTTCTCAGGCAGCATCATGACATTTCAAAAAATGCACTGGAGTGGCTTCTCATGGTCTTGGGGGAAGGCAAGCACTGGACAAAGACTCTGGAGCTCCCATTTTGGCTCATCCATCAAAGAGCCTTGGAACTTCAAACCGGTCATTCTCCCTTCTTGGAACTCAGTTTCCTTCTCATCTGAAATAATTGATAAAGTCACTTTAAATAAGTAAGGGCCATGGTTTATTTCCTGTAGAATGGTTAATGATTTACATGCCATCACCAGTGTAATTAGAAGAAGGGGAAAAAAGAAAGAAATAGGAAGAAATAAAAAGAGGAGAAAAACTAAAGAAAAAAAGAAAGAGGAAGAAAAACAACGAAGATCTTGCACATGAATGAGAAAACGCTTAATATAGTAATCATAACTTTTTAAAAACAGAAGTTTCTATGTCAAATATATGGCAGGGCTACCTGTTTAGTTGCTGGTTCCATCCCTGTCCCACAATTCCTAGTGGTGAAAGCCTATAATGTGAACCTGACTCTTCTGATGGCAATAATAATTCTCAATTCAGCCAAGGAACACCAAATGTAATTATTGAATTCTAAAGATGGTCTCCCAAGATTCCCATTTCTTATTTTTCAATTGAGCACTGATCTAGGTACTGCTATGAGGAAATTTTGCAGCTGTAATTAAAGCTACATGTCAGTTGACCCTATAATACAGAGATTATCCAGTGGGCCTGACTCAATCAGTTGAGCCCTTTAAAAGCAAAATTTTCGCTGGCTGGTTGCAGCACAGAAAGTTTCCAAACTTGAGAAAAATTCAACACATTTTTTGCTGGCTTTGAAGAAGAAGGAAGCAACGTTAGCAGGAATGTGGTCAGTCCTAGGAGATGAGAGTGGCCCCTTGCCACCAGACAGCAAAGAAACAGACATCTCAAAAGCACAAATGCAAGAAACAGTATTCTGCTGAAATTTGAATGCTCTTGGAAGTACTTTATTTCCCACAGTCTTCAGGCAAGAGTCCAATCCAGCCATCACCTTTATTTTGGCCATGTGACATCCTTAGCAGAGAACTCTGTCACGTTCCCCCAGACCTCTGACCTACACAATTGTGAGCTAGTAAATGGGTTTTAAGTTACTAAATTTGTGGTAGTTTGTTACACAGAAACAGAAAATGAATATGTCAAATATTTGAAGAAAACATTATGAAAGACACCGAATTCAACTAACATCCAAAGAAACACTTAATATAACAAGTAGGATGTTTTTCTTTAAAAAAAACTATAATTTCTCCAGTAATTTTAAAAATTGTGGTAAGAACATTTAACATATCTATCTTCTTGACAAATTTTTAAGTGTACAATGCAATATTGTTCAATACAGTCATGATATTGCACACAGATTTCTAGAACTTACTTTTTCACCTTGCATAACTAAAACTTTACACCCACTGCCCAGCAACTCCCCATTTTCTGCTTTCCCCAAACTCTGGAGACCACCCTTCTACTCTTTGCTACTATGACTATTTTTGGAAATTCATATAAATATTTGTTCTTTTGTGACTGACTTATTTCATGCAGCACGGTGTCCTTAAGATTCATCATGTTGTCACATTTGGCAGGATTTCTTTCTTTTTTGAGGCTGAATAACATTCCGTTGTATATACATATCACATTTTGTTTGAAGAGTGTTTGACTTTGGTATACTGGCCTCATAAAATAAGTTTGAAAGCTTCCCCTCCTCTTCAATTTTTTGGAAGAGTTTAAGAAGGATTGGCATTAATTTTTTAATAATTGAATAATAATTTTTATTATCATGTCTTCTCATTCCTAGGAACTTAAGTGATAAAAATCAGAACAGAATCTGAAATAGTCACACTACAAAATTTGTTAGATTTCTCTCGGGATACCATGACATGTGCTCATAAGTGGGACCTAAATGAGGAGAAAACAGACACATAGAGGGGAACAACATACACTGGTGCCCTTTGGAGGGTGGAGGATGGGAGGAAGAAGAGGATCAGGAAAAATAACAAATGGGTACTAGGCTTAATATGTGGGTGATGAAATCATGTGTACAACAAACCACCATGACACAAGTTTACCTATGTAACAAACCTTGTTTGTACAAGGTTTGTACCCCTGAACTTAAAATAAAAGTTACAAAAAAAGGGTCAAAAATTATAAAAAGAATTGCATAGTCCTAAGTCATCTATTTATTTGAAAGTGTTCGGTGTAACTCACCAGTGAAGCCATCTTATTAAATTTCCTTACTAATTATAGATCTGTTCAGGTTTTTAATTTCTTCATAACCCAATCTTAGTAGGTTGTATGTTTCTAGTAATTTATCTATTTATTCTAAGTTATGCAATTTGTTGGTGTATAAGTGTTCATAGTAGCCTTTTGTAATCCTTTCTATTTCCATGGCATCAGGTAAAATGTTTCCTTTTTCATTTCTGAGTTTTTTTTATTTGAGTCTTCTCTCTCTCTTTTTTTTTCAATTGTAGCTATGGGTTTGTCAATTTTGTTGATCTTTTTCAAAATCCTACTCTTAGTTTTATTATTTTTTTATTGGTTTTCTGTTTTCTATTGTGTTCATTTCTGCTTTAATCTTTCTTTCTTTTTCTAACTTTGGGCTTAGATTGTTCTTTTTCTACTTTCTTGAGGTACAAAGTTATGCTGTTTATTTGAGTTCTTTCTTATTTCAATGTAGGTGCTTATTGCTGTATAATTTCCTTTTCCTGCTTTTGTTACATTCCATAGGACTTGGTATGTTGTGTTTCCATTTTGAGTTTTCTCAAGATATTCTCAAATTTCCTTTCTGATTTTTTCTTTGATTCAGTGGCTGTTCAGGAGTGTATTGTTTAATTTACATATTTGTGAATTTTCCAGTTTTCTTTAGTTATTGATTTCTAGTTTCATTTCATTGTGGTCAGAAAAAAATACTTAGTATGAGATCAGTCTTCTTAAATTTGTTAAGATTTGTTGTGTGACCTAACATATAATTAATTCAGCACTTGAAAAAAATGTGTATTCTTCTGCTGTTTGGTGGAATATTCCATGTATGTCTCTTGGATTCATTTGGTCTATAGTATTGTTTATGTCCTCTGTTTCATCATTGATTTTCCATATGGAACTTCTATTCATTGTTAAATGTTAGGTATTAAAGTATCCTACTATTGCTATTTCTCCCTTAGTTCTGTCAAAGTTTGCTTCATATATTTAGATACTTCTAATGTTGGATGAATATATATTTAAAATTGTTATATTTTCCTTAATAATTGACTCTTTTATCTTTATATAATGACCTTTTGTGTTTTTTCTGACAACTTTGTCTCACAGTCTATTTTGTCTAGCATAAGCATAGGCATCCTACTCTCTTTTGGTTACAATTTGCATGGAATGTTTTTCCATCTCTTCACTTTTAGTTTATATATATTCTTAAATCTAAAGTCAGTCTCCTGTAAACAGCATGTAATAAGATCGTATATTTTATTAATTTTATTTTTATCCATGCAGCCATTTATAATTGGATAATTTAATTCATTTACATTTAAAGTGATTGTTCATAGGGAAGAACTTACTATTGCCATTTTCTAGTTTTCTGTCTTTTGGTTCTTGTGTTCTTTTCCTTTCTTGCTGTTTTCCTTTGTTGATTTTTTTTTGTATTGATATGCTTTGATTCTTTTTTACTTACTTTTTCTTAATTTACCTTTTACTTTCTTTTGTGCATATTTTATAGGTATTTTCTTTTTGGTTACATGGGGCTTACATAAAACATCTTATAGTTATAATAGTCTATTTCAGGCTAGTGTCAACTCCATACAGAAACTCTACACTGTTACTTTTCTTCTCCCCGCACTTTGTTCTTGATATTACAATTTATATCTTTTAAAATTGTTTATTCATTAACATATTTTATAGTTATAGTTATTTTTACTATTTTTGCCTTTTTAACCTCTAAACAAAGCAAAACTTATTTACCCATTGTATTACATGTTATGGTATTTTCAATCTGTATATATATTTACCTTTACCACGAAGTTATATAGATAGTTTCATATGCTTTTGAATAGATGTTAAGCATTCTTCCTCTTCAACTTGAAGAATTCCCTTTAGCACTTTCTATAAGGCACATCTATTGGTGAAGAATTCTTTCAGGTTTTGTTTGTCTGGCAAAGTCTTTATCATGCCTTCATTTCTGAAGAACAGGTTTTGCTAGTTCTAGTATTCTTGGATGACAGCTTCATTCTCAGGACTTTTAATATATCATCTCACTGCCTTCTAGCCTGTAAGATTTCTGCTAAGAAATCTGCCAATACTATTATGTATATTTCCTTAGATATAACAAGCTTTATCTTGCTATATTCAAAATTCTCTGTCTTTGACTTTTAAAAATTTGATTATATTGTGCCTTAGTGTGGATCTCTCTGGGTTTATTTTATTTGGGATTCCTTGGGCTGCTGAGATGTGGATGTCCATTTCTTTTCCTAGATTTAAGAAGTTTTCAGTTATTATTTATTTAAATACACTTTCTACCCTTTCTGATCCTCCTGAGACTCCTGTAATGTGCATATTGTTTCCCTTAAGCTTCCTTTCCTCTTTTTCATTCTTTGTTCTGTTTGTCCCTCTGACAAGAACATTTTCACAATGTGTCTTCAAGTTTACTAATTTTTTATTTTTTAGTTCAAATGTTTCATTCGTCAGTTTCAAAATTTCTGTTTAGTACTTTATTTTTTTATTGTAATAATTCCTTTGTTCATGCATTATTCTCCTGACCTCATTAAGCATCTTTATAAAAGTTATTGTGAATTATCTATTAGTAATATATCTCCCATTTCATTAGGGCCACTTTCTGAAGCTGTATCTTATTCCTTTCTGGAGGACCCAGTTTTCAGTTTTGTTTTTTCATTTTCCTTGACTCTTTGTGTTGGTATCTATGTATTAGATAAAACAGTCAACTCTCTTCATCTTCACGGAGTGGCCTTATACAGGAGAAGACTCTCACCATTCTGGCCAGATATGTTGGGGGCTTCTCGAACTTTTATGCCAGTCCAAATCATCATCTTTGTCCTTTAGTGGACCACAAGCATCTAAAGTATGCTGGGCCCTGTCATTGTTTTCAGACAGATGAGACAGAAGCCTCAAGCAGTCCCTGAAAAATGGGAACTTTGGATGTGCAGGCCAATTCTTTCCTTCCTCAGGGAAATGCTAGCATCTAAGATTTATCATCTGCTTGCGTTGTGCTCTGAGGCATGGGGAAGGGCTGTTGTGGCTGCTTGCATGCTAGTTCAAACCATTGTCTTTCTTCTCACTGGCCTCTAAGCCTCTAGAGTATGCCAAGACCTATCAGCACTCTGCAATAGGTAAGACAGAAACTAGTCCTTTGGGAAGCCCCTGGAAAACTTTCAAACATTGGACACACAGCCCAACTCTTTCCTTGCACCCCAGAAGAAGCTGAGAGCTGCTGTTGTTGTTGTTTTTGCCCCTAAATGTGTCTCTATTCCAGTCTGCTAGATGCAGGAAGTGAAAGCCAATGTGATGCTTCTAGAAGGCAGGAGAGGGATGGGAAAAAGCTGATATTTATCAAGTGTATCTATGTGCCAGACAGAACACTGGGTGCTTTACATACGTAATCCCTAATCTGCATAGCAATTCTGTATATTAGGTATCACTGATGCCCAGTAAGCTTAATAGACTTTCTCAAGATTTTCTAGCTCCTATAGGGCAAGGATAGAATAGACATTCCTTTTTCTAACTGTATATGCATCTCCCAATTCACTATCTTTCTACTATATGGGTTTGCCCCTTTTCTGACTTTATAATTTTCTAACATATCTTCTCCAAGCTTTTCCCTTTCTAGACATTATTTTCCCTCAAAGGTCAAGAGCAGCCATGCTTCTGTTACAAGAACATTAGAGTATGATGATGGGAACGATAAGGCAGGGCAGTGTAGTGTGGCATAGTCCAATGGCTCCTGCCCCTGCCTGTACAGCAGAATCACCTGGGGAACATGCTAAAAATATATTCATCTGGGCTGCACTCAAGGCCTACTGAATAAAAATATCTGTGCCTGGAATTTCGGGAATATATATTTTAAGAAATCATCGGCATAGATTTGAGAACCATTGGTGTAGTCAGAACTAGGTTTGGATCTTGGCCCTGCCATTTACTTACTTTCCATTTTTCCATCTTGTGGTATAGGACAACTGTTAGTCAAGCTAGACTAGGTCATGCTGCAGTAATAAATTAGCCCTGAAATCTCATTGTCTTACTACAACAAAGGATTACATATCACTCTTATTTCACCACTGGCTTACTGGCCTTAGCGTACAGTTTTTTCTCTATTTGTTTTGTATTTACACAACATATAGAAAAATCCTGATTCACACACAAATAGTTTAGCATACTGACTTAGATGCTCACAAGAAAAGAAGCAGAAAAACTGGATGGAAGGTTGTATCGGTAACAATATCTAACTCAACTGATGGCATTCCTTAGTTGGGAAGTAGTCAGTTTAGAGGTAATTGAACAGGTAGATTCACTGTTTGGTAGAAAATACTTTTCAAATGGCAGTAAAGCTGGGCGTTAAAATAACAGTATTATATGATATGTTCAAGGCTGTCATTAAAAAAATCTCAGTTGTCTGTTGTACTTAAAGTTTCAAATCATACAGACATATTTTCTATATATTAGGGAAGGCTAACTTTAACAATTATTGTTGAAGTTTTATCAATAGACAATAATTTCGTGATTTGCAGTAGAGCTTATTTTGACACATAGCACCACTACTTATCGTATGACTGTGTCTTGACAGTATCACCACATGCCTGCCATTTGTCATGTGAGGCCCAAGTACTAACATAATGTATTTTCTTCTTCGAGAGGAGAAAATGGTAGATCCCGGCTCCAGTGAGTGTGGGGTAGAGAGAAAGCTAATTGAAATGAAGCTTCCTAGAGGAGATGGCAGGGAAGTTGGGTCTTGAAAAGTTCCATAATCTGCACAGTTAGATCTCTAACCTCATTATCTGCCATGCTGGGCTTTGGAATTTACACTCTAGAGACACACCCTACAGGTTGTTCTGAGCTTTGTTCAAACTTTCTTCTGCCTAAAATCTCTTATCACTTTTTTCTTTTGGTTAAGTAACACATACTCTTCATGCCTAATCTCAGTAGTTTTTATTTCTTCCAGGAAATGTTCTTTATTCACTTGTTCTTTAAATTATTACTTACCTTATTTTCTGTGTTCTTGTGGCCTATTGCACACATCTCCCTTATTTTAATATGTCATTGAAATTATCAGAGTACTCCTAGAATTGACCATGAACACCTTGTCTTATTCTTCACATCTCCATATACTTATTTTTACATATATAAATGCATTAAGTACATTCACATTGCTGCACAACCATCACCACCATCCATCTCCAGAACATTTTTCATCTCAACATGAAATTCTGTGCCAGACAATAACTCCCCATTCCCCGCGCCCCTGGCAACCACCATTCTTTCTCTATGAATTGGAGCACTCTAGGTACCTCATGCAATGGAATCATACAGTGTTTGTCCTTCTGCAACTGGCTTATATCACCCAGTATGTCTTCAAGCTTCCACCATGTTGTAGCATGTATCAGAATTTTTAAGCCTTCCTTTTTAAGGTTGAATATTCCATTGTATGCATATACTTCTTTTTGTTTATTCATTCATCCATTGACAAACATTTTGGTTGCTTCCACCTTTTGGCTGTTGTGACTAATGCTGCTATGAACATAGATGTACAGAAACCTGTTGAGTCTCCGCTTTGAAAAGTTTTCTATTTCTTAACAAGTTGTAAAATTATTCATAATGTGAATTGATATGAAATTCATTTTCCATATGTGCATTACATTGCACAAAATGATTTTAAAAACAGCCTATAGACCTGGAATTTAGTCACTATGAAAAATCTCTTTGATTCTGTTTTTGTATTTCTTCCTATGTTCCTCACTCTCTTATCCTGCTATTGAAGCAAGCATTGTTTTCTTTTCCATTTTCCTTTTTAAAATAAATTTTATTAGTGAGGTGTAAAATATACAGAAAAGTGCTCAGGAACTAATCATCAGCGTGATAAATTATTCACAAAATGAACACTCTGGTTTGAGTGTGTGTGTGCACACATGGAGGATGTCTGAAACAAAATATGCAGTTATTTTAGGAGGTCAGCAATGTCTTAAACTGAAAAACAAACACTCTAAGTGTGCTATTTAGATATAACAAGGCAAATAACATGATACTGTTAAAGTGAAAACAAAAA